>NC_067473.1:16760272-16962772 GCF_947179515.1 Apodemus sylvaticus | reverse complement strand
AGTGATTCGGGGGTGTTTGGCTTCTTAACAGATTTCATAATTCTAGTAATTAGGCTTAAGTTCATGCTGACAATCTTGACTTTAAAACATATTTGTAGAATTATACTATGGTCATGATTGGCCAAATGCCTTGTTTTAAAACTACTTTTTCTTTTTCTAGTCTATAGTACTTTTGCTTTGTCATTAATTTTTACAGCTGGGATTTCCTATGTTGGGAAGGATATATCATTATTTTAATCCCTATTTTACCATCCACATGAAAATCATGTTAATGGGATTTTACATCTAATATGCTGGGTCTTTCTCCTTGTAATTGACCTTCAGCTTTTATTCTTATGGAAGCAGACACTTTATACATACTGTTTAATCTATTGTTCTGTTTGCCCACAAGCAGAAATACCCACATATGCTTGTTTTCAAAAAAGAAAATATTAAATTTACTTGTAATTGTTATTATATTTTATTTTATAAAAATTAATAGTGAAATGAATAAAATTAGTATGTGCTATTTTATAAAAAATTATTAAAGTGCTGTACTAAATCCAATATAATTACAAGCATACACTTAAAAGTATAGTAATTGTATTATAATTGTATGAATTTATATAAACATACTTATATTACTTTATATCAAAGGCATTTTCAGTTACATGACATATGTTGTTCATGTGTCACCAAAATGTCCAAAATTCTGCTAATTATTATAACTTAGAAGAGAAACTTCCATACTACAATGAAAATATGGTGATTTTTCTAATTGATTTTTAAGTGATATATTACTATCTCATACATAGTTTGATTATTTTCTTTTGGTAAGTTACTCATATCATTATTGCTCTTGACAAGGCATATTATATGAAAATCATGTAACACCACAGGCAGCAATTTCATTGTTTGAGGCTACACGTGTACTCCAAACAGTGGTTCATGAACTTGGTATATTTTCTAGTTTTTGGTATATTTTCTAGTTTTGTTATTTGGAAGCAAACTGAAGATACTTCTCATACAATGCTTATTTAAGAACCAATATGTATCAAGAAATTTGGGAAAACAACTGTCACTTGCTATAGATAGATATACTTGAGAGATTAGAGATGCTAGTTTATGGAGGAAATTCTGTTTCTAGTAATGATAAAGTAGTGCCTGTAGATGTACAGCTACTCCAATAGCTATAGTCTTAGAAGGAAATTTAAGTCAATTTTTTTCATAGGAAGAGTGAACAACAAGGATCAGGCCAAAAATACCAAAGGGAATCTTCAGCTATAAGTAAGGCTTGATTAGTTTTTCATGTGTGTATGGGAAGGTGATATGTGTGTATGTGTATGTAAGTATATGGTATATATATATATATATATATATATATATATATATATATATATATATGGTAAATATACTTGTAAGACTGCTGTTTAACCATTAACAACTTCTAACATACAGAATCAACAGTTGGGGAAAAAGTACTTTAGTCTACATGAATGAGAGATGAGTGCTTTTCTTCACTATGTTGAACCAATTGCTTTCAAGAAAAACTACGTAGATTAGTTCAAAATTTCACTAGTAATTATATATTGAGATGAAATATGTAATGATAGTTAAAGTTTGTTTCCTGGAAGAGGTATTGGATAATATCAAACATATACTAAGCATAGTCATTAGGGAAATGCAAATCAAAACAACCCTGAGATTTCACCTTACACCAGTCAGAATGGCTAAGATTAAAAACTCAGGAGACTGGAGGTGATGGTGAGGATGTGAAGAAAGAGGAACACTCCTCCGCTGCTGGTGGAGTTGCAAATTGGTACAACCACTCTGGAAATCAGTCTGGTGGTTCCTCAGAAAACTGGGCAACTCTCTTCCAGAGGACCCTGCTGTACCACTCCTGGGCATATACCCAGAGGATTCTCCAGCACGTAATAAGGATACATGCTCCACTATGCTCATAGCAGCCCTATTTATAACAGCCAGAAGCTGGAAAAAAAACCAAGATGTCCCTCAACAACGAATGGATACAAAAAATGTGATATATATACACAATGGAGTACTATTCAGCCATTAGAAACAATGAATTCATGAAATTCTTAGACAAATGGATGGAGCTGGAGAGCATCATACTAAGTGAGGTAACCCAGTCTCAAAAGAACACTCATGGTATTCACTCACTGATAACTGGACATTAGCCTAGAAACTTGGAATACCCAAGACATAATCCACATAGAACAGAGGAGTAGCCCCTGGTTCTGGAAAGGCTCAGTGCAGCAGTATAGGGCAATACCAGAACAGGGAAGTGGGAAGGGGGAACAGGGGGAGGGACGCAGGCTTATGGAACTTTCGGGGAGTGGGGAGCCAGAAAAGGGGATATCATTTGAAATGTAAATAAAAAATATATCAAATAAAAAAGAATATTTCTATATTTTATGACAATCTCTGCTAAAGATAATTACTTCAATTTTCTGTAATATAAAACATTTTAGTATGAAAGTAGAACTAGAACCCTTGTCCGGCTATAATGTGAAAGTGTCTATAAAATAGAAGTATATAAGTAAAAATGGATTGTGAAGCTTTTTCTTGAGCATTGTAGGAATTTGAACTATGTTCTCTCTCTTTCTCTTCCTTTCCTCTCTCCCTTTCCTTCCTTTCTACTATCCTTCCTCCCTACTGCTTTCTTCCTTTTTTCTCTCCTTCCCTTTTTCTATCCTTCCTTTCTTCCTCACTTTCTTCCTTCTTTCTTTTTCTTTTTGTCCTTCTCTTTTTCCTTTCGTACTTCTTTCCTTCAACCTTCTCCATCTTCTGTTCCTGCTATTCTACTGACCTTTTTGGGGGGAGATATTTTATTTATTTATTACATTTCAAATGCTATCCCCTTTCCTGGTTTCCCCCCCAGAAACCCCTATCCCACCCCACCCCTATTCCTATGAGGGTGCTTCCTCATCCATCCACCTACTCCCACCTTCCTGCCCTGGAATTCACCTACACTGTGGCATCAGGCCTTTATAGGACCAAGAGCCTCTCCTCACATTGATTCTAGATAAGACCATCTTCTGCTACCTATGCGGCCAGGAACATGGGTCCCTTCATGTACACACTTTGCTTGGTGATTTAGGCCCTTGGAGCTCTGGGGTTCTGGTTGGTGGATATTGTTGCTCTTCAGATGGGGTTGTAAACCCCTTCAGCTCCTTCAGTACTTTCTGGAACTTCTCCAGTGGGGACGCTAGCTCAGTCTAGTGGTTAGCTGTGAGCATCTGCATCTGTTTGTCAGGCTTGGGCAGAGCCATTCAGGAGACAGATATATCAGGCTCCTATCAGCAAGCACTTCTTGGCATCCACAATAGTGTTTGGTTTAGTGATTGTACATGGGATGGAACCCCAGGTGTGGCAGTCTCTGGATCACCTTTCCTTCAGTCTCTGCTCCACACTTGGCCTCCATATTTCCTTTAGACAGGAACCCTTCTAGGTTAAAAATTTGGAGATGAGTGGGTAGCCACATGCCCCAACAGGGGCCTTGTCTAACCTCTGGATATAGTCTCTACAAGTTCTCCCTCTACTTTGTTGGGCATTTTAGTTAATCTTATCCCCACTGGGGACTGGAAGCCTCCTGCTTTCCTGACATCTGGGACTTGTTGGTCCCAGTTTCCCATCCCCCATAGCTACACACCTCTGTTCAAGTTCCTAACAATCTGTATATAATCCCCATCTCCTCCTTATCCTCCTTTCCCTCTCTCTTGCTCTCTCTCCTCTCTTCCTCCCAAGTCTCTCCCACCCTCTACCTCCCTTGAATATTCTGTTCCTCCTTCTAAGAAGGACTGAAGCCTCCACACTTTGGTCTTCCTTCTTGAGCTCCATATGGTCTATGAACTGTTAAAAGTAATTTTCTGCTTCTCTTTTCTGTCCCTCTTTCTGCTTACACATGGTCTTTCTCTCTTTGTCTCCTTCTCTTCTCCCTCCCTCCTTTCTTGGTACCAATGTACTTACTTACCTGGGAAAGATTTCCCAGAAAACTTGCTTTTGCATACTACTTTTAAAAAGTAATTTTCTTCCAAATTTTAAAAGATAAAGGATAAAAAAATCTTAACTAATCTAAAGAATCATATTTAAGCCAATTTATGAAGCATTCAAAAACTCTTCTGTGTGCAGGACAAAGTTTCTCTGATTATAGATGAAAAAAGCATTCATCTATGAGTATAGCAGAATGTCATTAGGAGTCATTTTAATTCCATGTTCCTTTACTAATTGGTTTTACCTTAGATCCCAGGACTACCTAATCCCAGGTTCCTGGTATTCTTAGCAGCATCAGGTATGGTCTCTATCTCATGGAATGGGCTTTAAATCAAATCCTGTGTTTGGTGGCTATTCCCATAAGCATTGTGCCTTCACTGCACTAGGGTATCTTGTAGGAAGGACGTCATTGTAGACAAAACAATTTGTAAGTTGACTGATTTTAGATAATTTTAAAACACAGCTATAAATCTTTTAGGTTTTCAGTGTCTGTGGTGGTATAATTTTAACAATATTATATCTGAAGCTTAAGTTTTTATTATATTAAGTTGAAATGTCAAATTTGGGGCACTTTGACAGCACATTTCCTGACCTAATACTGTTATAGTATCATCAGATCTCAATTCATTATTTTGGAGAATAGTGTTTAAAAATTTGGAAAGACATTTTGGGAATTTCTTGACTTTAAAATGTAAATCACCACTGGGCACTGACAGTCCAAACCTTTAATCCCAGAATTCAAGAGGCAGAGGCAGGCAGATCTCTTTGCTTTCAAGAACATCCTGGTCTACAGACTGAGTTTTAGGATAGCCAGGGCTACACAGAGAAACACTGACTCAGAAAACAAAAGCAAGCACCAAATATAAACAAAATATAGTCACCATACAGTCTAGCAAACCCATCGCCAGCTACACATCCAAGGAAAACCAAATCAAGGTATTAAAGAGATATCTGATATTCCACATTTATTGAAGCCTTTTGCTTAATCCATCTAAGTTTTCATCAACTGATAAGTGAGTGAAGAAAATGTGGTTCATAGAGACTTACCAAAGCTAAGAAGATAGATTGGAAAATTTTTGTTAAAAAACCACAACGTTAAAATCGACCAGGAAAGAAAGTTAACCAGAAGGAATATGTTATATCTATCATGGATCATGACCATAAATAATAATGACACTTTGTATTCATGAAAAATACAGAAAGGTTTTTATTAAGTATCTTTATCATAAAAATAACGACATTTGGTAATATGCATGATAATTAGCTGGACTGGACAATTGTGTGCTATTATAAGCTCTAAAATACTGTGGTGGTTTCGCATAGGTATGGCCCCCCCACAGACTCATGTGTTTGAATCCTTGGCTCATGTGAAGTAGCACTTTTCGGAGCTGTGGCCTTGTGAGAGTATGTAGGGCCTTTTTAGGGGAAGTGTGACACTGTGGGGATCAGGTTTTGAGCTCTCATATGCTAAAGCTACACACAGCTGTAGTACATAGTTCTCTCTCTACTACCTGAGGAACAACATGTAGAACTTTCAGTTCCTTCTCCAGCACCATTTCGGACTGCATCTTGTCATGTTACTTGTCATAAGGATAATTACTAAACCTATGAACTGTAAGCCATCCCCAATTAAATCTTTTCCTTTTTTAAAAGGTTATTGTTATGGTATCTCTTGACGACAATAGAAACCCTAAGAAAAATATAATGTTATATGTGTTACAGCATTTAAATCTGTCATTTAAAATGTAAATAAGTTCTTGTCATACAGATCTTTTACTTGTTTGGTAAATGTTACCTGAAGATATTTTATATTATTTATAACTATTATGAAGGGTGTTGTTTCCCTAAATTCTTTCTCAGCCTGTTTAATTTTATATCCTGCCACTTTGCTGAAGTTGCTTGTCAGATGTAGAAGTTGTCTGATAGAATTTTGGGGCAGATGTGGAACAGTCGGAGGGTGGACTAGAAAGGAATTAAAGTCTGGAGTATAAAAAATAAGAAGCTGGAAAGAACCCAGATGTCCCTCAAAGGAGGTATGGATACAGAAAATGTGGTATATTTACACAATGGAATACTACTCAGCAATTAGAAACAATGAATTCACAATTTTTTTTGGGCAAATGGTTTGATCTGGAAAATATAATCCCCAGCAAAGTAACCCAATCACAAAAGAATACACATGGAATGCAATCTCTGATAAGTGGATATTAATTAACCCAGAAGCTCTGAATACCCAAGGCACAAATAGCGTAACAAATGACTCCCATAAATAAGTATGGAGGGGGTCCTGGTCCTAGAAAGGATTGATCCATTGGAGGGGAGTATCAGGACAGAGAAAAAGGAGAGAGGTGATTGGAGAATGGATGGAGAGAAGAAGGTTTATGGGATATATGGGGAGGGGGGATCTGGGAAAAGGGAAATCATTTGGAATGGAAACAAAGAATATAGAAAATAAATATATATACATTAAAAAAGAATATGAATGAAAAATATTAAAGAATAAAAATTTTATAAAATGTACATAAAAGTAAATATTTGTTCATTTTTTCTTTCTCTCTCATTTTATTTTATTTTATTTTATTTTATTTTATTTTGAGACAGGTCTTACTACACAGACAGACTTGGCTGCTCTGTAAACAATTGGATAGTCCAATTTGGCCTTGAACTCAGAGAGATCCACATGCCTTTGTCTTCTTCATTCTGGGATAAAAAGTATGTATTGCCATGCTCAGATGAATTAAAATTATTTATGGCAAAATGGTTGACTTTTAAAGGTGCATTTAGGTCATTTAAAGATCAAAACTTTGATAGAACTAAATCGAGTATTTTAAAACAGAATTATTAGTGAAATATTTTATACTTACATTCTCAGATTTTCTTGTTTAAATTATCCTTAAATATATAAAAGAAGATTTGTATGTGTGCTTGTTTAAAAGTCACTTCAGTCAGTGTATTCCCAGTGGACAAAATGAGAAATGGGAAGAGATACAGTACGTCCTGCAGAAAGAAGTGATTTTATTTCAAAACCTTTGATCCTAGCATGAGGAAGTAGTTAAACCAAGAAGACACAATAGTTTATAAAATGGTAGTTTTGTGTTAAAAGTTTGGATGCTTAATTTGTATGTTATCCAAGTAATTTCAAGATAAATGAAGCTCTGTTTTCTTGGAATTGCCCCATATGGGAAAAGCCAAATCCTCTCTGCTCTTTCATATTTGGGATGCTATACTCCAGAGGCCTTTGTTCAACAATATGATGCCACACAAAATTATTAGAAATGATGGCAGAAACCCAAAAACATCCTGGTAAACACTAAGCGCTGTAATAAGCTCATCTTAAAGCCATACAATTACAAGTCTTATTGCATTATTTCTTTCTTAATCTCCACTAGATTTTAAGGAATAACCATATTTACTATATGCATATAATCCTAGGTAATTTTGAGATATAAATGTAACCAGACACAAGAGAAAGCAATGCCATGCTTCATGCAATGTCCATACAGTGGTAGATTACTTTTATGTATACTTGTTTTGATTAAAATGGGACATTAGTTTCTCAGAAAATTTTATCTATGATATATATTATATCTGTTAGGATTTCTATTACTAATACAAAACTCTATGACCAATAGGAAGTTGGGGAGGAGAGAAAGGGTTTGGGGTCTGTTTTGTTTTGTTTAACTTCCAGGGCTGGTCATCAATGCAGGATGTCAGGACAGGAACTCAATTAGCATAGGAACATGTAGGCAAAAGCTGATACAGAGGCAATGAAGGCTACTTACTGACTTGCTTCACATGTATTGACTAACCTGCATCCCTATAAAACCCAAGACTGCCATTCCAGGAAAGGCATCACCCGCAATGGCCTGGGCGCTCCCCTATTGATCACTAATTGAGATTCCTTAAAGCTAGGTTTTATGCAAATATTTCATTAACTGAAGCACATGTGTGTGTCTGTGTGTATGGGGGTACATATACACATGCATGTGCACGTGTGCATACATATACATATACATTCAGATAGATGAGAGAGAGAGAAAAAGACAGAGAGAGAGAGAGAGAGAGAGAGAGTTTAATATAAACATCTTAAAGATTTCAAAGAGTTTTTCACAGTTCCATAATCACATATTAGGAATGTTTTGCAACCCAGCTGACATTGCCAGAGCTCAGCACTGTGAACAAAAAGAACTGTTAGAGTATTAGAACTGATTCTGTTTGCTGGGCAAAAATTAAGCCACAAAGTCTATCTCTACAGTCTCCTATCTAAAGTGTCTTATTGTGTCCATGGTGATAATGTTTGTATTTACATCAGCAGACACAAGGTTGGTTGTCAATTCAAATAGAAAATAAAAGTGATAAACAAAGATGACAAAAAGAGAGAAAGAAAGTAAAGTGACCAAATGAATATCTGGTGACCTCAAAGTGATACGCCACATCTGAAGCTGTTGAAAGTGTAGACATCACATATTTTTTAAATAAACTTAACCTAAGAAATTATATGTCTTCTTAAAATATTTAGTCGTGTTTCCTCTGGGTTATATCAAACTGAAAAAAAGGATACAGTTTTCCAGTAAAGTAACTACTTCTAATGCATGATTTGTAGTTCGCATAAACACAGATATTAAAATCATTTCCTTTTTCCAGACTTATTTACACAAAGCTTTCAGTCAGTTTCAGAAAAAAATATATGTATATATGCTGATTTATACTGATGCATAAGAGTGTGTACAAGTTGAAAAACATAATGGGGATTTTGAATTTCTGATTATAAAATAAGACACTAGCTTTGATCTCCATCACTCTGAGAAAAAGAAACGCATGCCATGCATCTTTGTGTTGACATGCAATAGTACATTGTTGAGCACTCAATAATCATATATTACCATGTGGATAATGATTGAAAGTACAGAATTCATGTAGAACATAAAAAGACCATATATGCCTGTCATGGAATATATTTTGTCATAGGGTGGGTGAACAAAACAAATCCATGAGGCTATTTGCGCTTCAAGTTGGATGCCCCACCATACTGAATAAATTGAAGATTTTTAACTCCTAACAATTTTTGTGGTTTCTTTATTTACTAGATTCAGCTCTCTGTTTTCAGTGGTCTACTAGATAAACTACAAAGGGGTATTTATTACTGAAAACCTAACAGGGAGAAATCCAATTCCATTCACCTTTCCATAAACTACAAAATGTTGTCTTGCTATCCAGTAAAGCAGATCTAGACTTGTTGGACTTGTAGTGCTTGTATTTTCTCAGACCAAGTCCTGCTTATGTTTCTTCTTTCCTTCTTCCATTTGCTATGTCCTTTGAACTTCATCATCTCACTTGTATTTTTTAAATGCTATCTAATGCTAGGGGAGGTTCTGATGCTAAAATCTTGTTCCCCAATTAGTTATAGATTTGTCAGTAAGGTGACCTGTGGACCAATTGCTGGATGCAGGTAGAGGTGGAACTTCTGGTCCTGAGCAGAGGGAGAGAGAACCGAGGACAGTTTCTCCACCATGTTTGGAATGAGAACAACACAGCACCCAATGTGAGGAGGAGTGGGGACATGGGCTCATTCCCACAGGCAGATAGGTATGCATGTTTTGGCAGGGACCAGATGGGATTAGCCACTAAATTTGAGGCAGGTGGAAGAGAATGAGTTGAGAATTGATATGGGCATACTTTTCCAGGTAGGAGATAGTAGTGCCCAGCAATTGTGCCACAAAAGTGAATTGGAGAGGAAAAAACTGTGTATGTATCTCTTATCCATGGGTTAAAGAGTGTCCAGTGGAAGCAAAGGTAGTAGCAGAAAACCTGCATACAACACTTTCTCATAGAATTTAATTCTGCTCAAGATTTCCAGTTACTCTTTCCATATCTTGATTAAATATCTCATGTCATTTAATATGTAATATTAAATGCTATTACAATAAAATATTGACAATTGCCAAATTACATACAAATTTATCACAATGTCATCTGTAATCAAAGTTGAGCATTATTTTCTGGATCTATCCTAGTAGCTCTCTAATTTGGCAAAAAGCCATGCAGCTGCACATCCCTCTCCCTGAAACAAATACTGAGTTTTGTTTTGGTTTTTGGTTTTAGGTTTTTTTTCTCCCTATGTCATGTTCTGTCAGGGTGTTGAAATCTTATACAGTTAGAATTCATCACTTGTGTTTGGAATAGCACAGGTGTTACTATTTTTCCAATGAGATGGGATCCCTTTTTCCACTAGACCCCACATTACAGCTTTAGATGAGGTTAATTATAGTCTGTCTGGAGGCTCATCTATTTCAGTTTTGTTAAACTTGTCTGATACAACCTACTTCATTGTGACAACCTTGGTCTGCTTTGCTCTATATTATTTATAGATCACAGATCCATGATTTTCACAGTGCGGTCAGAAGAGTCACCAAGTAAAACCAAAACATCAGTAAGCTAAATAAAACTTGGCCACCCATATCCATATCTAGAAACATTTGATGTCTCTGGAAATATTGGATACCTATGTAGGGAATCCCTTACCACAGCATGATAGCCACCGTCTGACTCAGGGTACACATTTGGATGTCTGATTGTGGTGGTCTACTCTTTAAAAGAACAGTAGTGGAAGGACCGTTAGCAGTATAAAGGCATTTTCTTCTTTTTCCACACAGGTCTGACCACAGAGGGGAATCCTGATGACTAAAGTGCTGGAAACTTTTCTTCGTGTCCAGCAATTCATCTGAATGACTGCTTACCACCCTGTAACTCATGCTCCCTACTGAATCAAGGAAAGGAAATGATAGGAGAGAACCATAGAACGAATTGGCAAGTAGCCCAGACTCTTGTCCACACTACTGCCCCTCTGAAGGAACAAGGAAAATGAGTTGAGACACTAAAATAGGTAATTTTCTGGGAAGTATAAGCTTAAAAGTTAGTAAATTACTTATAAAATGTGACAGAATGTGTTAATACTAAATGGAATATATATTAAAACCCAGCGATTTGACATAATTTCCTTTTCTAAAATATTAAGTAATTTGTAGGAGTTCAACTATGAGAGATTTGGGGTTCCATTACCAGTATCTATATGAGGCAACTCAACATAGTATAAAACTTCAGACTCAAGAGGTCTCAGTCCCTCTGCTGGTCTCTGTGACCAAGTATACTCAGATACATATGTCCATGTAGATACTCACACATACGCATACACATATACATGCACACGCACACGCACATGCACATGAACACACACACATATACATACACATACAAGATAATATCTTGCCCAGCAGTGGCGGCACACACCTTTAATCCCAGCACTTGAGAAGCAGAGGCAGGTGAATTTCTGAGTTTGAGGTCAGCCTGTTCTACAGAGTGAGTTTCAGGACAGCCAGGGCTACACAGAGAAACCATATTTTTTGGTCTAAAAAATAACCAAAATAAATAAGTAAATAAAATATTTAAAATAATAGATACTATTTATATGAGTGGATGTTTCAATATATTTATGTGGTCATTATCACACATACACATACATACACACAAAGAGATAGAGAGAGGAGGAGAAGAGAGAGAGAGAGAGAGAGAGAGAGAGAGAGAGAATAAATAAATGACAAGAGAAGCATATCATTTGCTTGTTATAGAATATATCAAGCCAGACATGTAGAGTCACTTGATTTTCTCTCTAAGTGATAAGAAACATTACAAGAAAAACCTGGCCTGTCATAAACAGAGTAGGGAAAGCTAAGTAGTCAAGTGCAGAAGAATGAATCCACACTATGTTCTAACAGCAAATATAAATATCAATTCAAGTGAGCCTAATGGCATATGGCTATAAGCTAAGTGCTCAAGAGACACTCAGTCAGCTGTCATAAGAATACTGTGTGTTTAAGCCAAGTCTAGAATATATCCTAACATCTTGGTCCCCAAATAAAACATATCAGCTGAAAGTTACTTCAAGAATTAAGTAGAAAACTTGAAAATGTAAAAATGATAAGATTGGAGAAACAGCTCAGGAGTTATGACTACTTGCTGTTCTTCCAGAGGATCCAAGTTCAGTGCCCAGCACCCTTGTCAGGCAGCTCACAACCACCCATAACCATAGCTCTCAGAGATTTGTCCCTAAGCAAATAAAATTATATCAATCTGAAAGCTTCTGCCCAGCAATGGAAACAGCTATTGACATGTCAATACTGTCAGAACATAAGACAAGCTTGACAAGCTATACATTTGGTAAACTATTAATAACCAAAATACAAAAAAATAATAAAATTCAATAGCAATATCACATTTTAAAATTCAAAGCAGAGATGGGTGAGTTAGTGAGCTGGGAAACACTTTCTAAATAAAATGCATTTATAATTGAGGTCATTTGAGAAGGATCAAGGGCAAGTATATGGGTATATTGGAGGTACTCCTTTAATAGGAATGATGGTGCTTCCACATTTGATAATTCTATTCATACTCTTTTACTTATATTTATATGAGTTGATTCAGAAAGATAGTTGCTAAATGTACACTATAATCCTGTCTAAAATGTACATTATCCAAAATGAGAAATTGTTGACCTGACTTAAGCATTTTTGATTAATACTGCAGAGTAGCAAAATACATACATAGAAAAATAAGCATTTTAAACCAAAAAAATTGTAAAAAATAGTTTTCATATATAAGAAATAATTTTTGGTTATTTTTTAGTGTTTCATTAAAATCCATCATGGATTGCTAAAATATATCTAAATCATGCATAGGCTGGCTTGTCTTAACAGATGTGAAGTAAGTCATTTGAATAAAATAGATCTGCCATTTTCCAGACTATATCCTCTTTTCCGTTATCACTTTATATTTACACAGCTTTTTATGTGTCCCTAAAATGAGTTCAAAATTTACATTTTCATTTAAACAATGAACCGAATTAGGTGTATTAACTTAGACTAATTCACTTGGTACTCTTCAAGTCAAAGAAGCTTTGAGGAATTCCTAAGGTAAAGGGGACTTTGCAATCAATTCTGGAAATTTTTATAGATTCATTAATTAGAAATTCTCTCATATCCTTTTGTATTGTCAAATGCCTGACAACATTATCATAAATTTTGATATATTTTTAAGTCTGGAAAATAAGTCTTTCTACACAGATTTGGCTTGCCTAGTACTAACCTTGAAACCTAGGATTGTCTCACATTCATAGAAATTCTACTGTTTTTATTAGAAATTTAAACATAAGAAGTTTGTCTTAACACCTGAAAGCCCTGGAACAAAAAGAAGCTAATTCACCCAGGAAAAGTAGAAAGCAGGAAATCATCAAACTCAGGGCTGAAATCAATCAAGTAGAAACAAAGAGAACCATACAAAGAATCAACAAAACCAGGAGCTGGTCTTTGAGAAAATCAACAAGATAGATAAACCCTTAGCCAGACTAATGAAAGGGCACAGAAACAGTATTCAGATTAACAAACTTAGAAATGAAAAGGGAGATATAACAACAGAAACTGCGGAAATTCAAAAAATCATCAGATCCTACTACAAAGGCCTATACTCAACACAACTGGAGAATCTGGAAGAAATGGGCAGTTTCCTAGACAGATATCAAACACCAAAATTAAATCAGGATCAAATAGATCATCTAAACAGTCCCATAACCCCTAAAGAAATAAAAGGGGTCATAGAAAGCCTCTCAACCAAAAAAAAAGCACAGGGTCAGGTGGCTTCAGTGCCAAATTCTATCAGATGTTCAAAGAAGATCTAACACCAATACCCTTCAAACTATTCCACAAAATAGAAACAGAAGGATTGGCAGGATTAATATAGTTAAAATGGCTATCTTGCCAAAAGTAATATACAGATTCAATGCAATGGCCGAGAAGCACCTTAAGAAAATGCTCAACATCGTTAGTCATTAGGGCAATGCAAATCAAAACAACCCTGCGATTTCACCTCACACCAGGCAGAATGGCTGAGGTTAAAAACTCAGGAGACAGCAGGTGTTGCCTAGGATGTGCAGAATGAGGAACACTCCTCCACTGCTGGTGGGATTGTAAAATGGTACAACCACTATGGAAATCAGTCTGGTGGTTCCTCAGAAAACTGGGCATGACACTTCTGGAGGACCCTGCTATACCACTCTTGGCCAGAGAATTCCCCAGCATGCAATAAGGACACATGCTCCACTATGTTCATAGCAGCCTTCTTTATAATAGTCAGAAGCTGGAAAGAACCCAGATGTTCTGGATACAGAAAATGTGGTATATTTACACAATGGAATACTACTCAGCAATTAAAAACAATGAATTCATGAATTTTTTAGGCAAATGGTTGGAACTGGAAAATATCATCCTAAGAGATGGTAATGCAATCACGAAAGAATACACATGGAATGCAATCATTGATAAGTGGATATTAATTAGCCCAGAAGCTCTGAAATGATTACCATGAAGATGGAAGAAGATGGCCCTGATCCTGGAAAGGCTTGATCCAGCATTGTAGGGGAGTACCAGGACAGCAAAAAGGGAGGGGGAAAGATAGGAGAATGGATGGAGAGAAGAGGACTTATGGGACATATGGGGAGGGGGTAGCTGGGAAAGGGGAAAGCATTTGGAATGTAAACAAAGAATACAGAAAATAAAAATTATTTTATTAATTATTAAATTAAAAAAGAAGTTTGTCTTAAAGTTTTCTTTAGTTTCTATTATTTTATTCTTATATAAAATGAAATGTAAATATATTTACCCCACTCTTTACCTCTCTAATATCTCTATGTCCTCCTGACTTACCTTCTGTGCCAAATTCATGCCTTTTTTTTCAATAACCCACTAAGTCTAGCTACAGTGGACTGTGTGTACATGGATTCAAGGCCATCCACTAGCACATTTAAATACTATCAGTGATACTGCATCTTCAGTAATGAATGATTCTTCCTCCCCCAGCACTAACCTCTTCCAAAAGATTTTCCCCCCCTGGAGGGAAGGTTACTATGATGACAACCACTTGACTTTGATATTTATAAACCATTTCAATATAATGAGGCCGATGAAGCTGACAACAGGAATCAAGATATCAGACTGTAATTGGATATCTTAAATTTTCTAGTTTATTATTATATATTTTTAGTTTAATTTATAATTTTTGAAAGTAATGGAATATTTCCAAGTAAAGACATTGGTAGATAATTCATGTTATATATAGCATACTTGGATAATTTCAAACTTTTATGAAAAGTATCAATGGAATACAAAATATTCCTTATCATGAACAATAGTACTTCACACTTCAGCCTGAGTTAGGCTAGGACTCTGCCATTGCTCTACTGGGTAATTATTAGTTCTTAGTTACTGCTTAACAGATGTCTAACATATGCAATAAAACTTAGTTCCCCAAAGCAAACATTAAAATTTTTGCATTTCAAAAGAGCCTCATTAAAACCAGACGATTAGCTTGGCTCATAGAATGAGCTGGCTAAAATGTATCCACTTCAAGTCTATAGTCTTATTTCCAAATATAACCCAATCTCATAGTCAAGTCTTAAAGTTCCTACGAAGTTTATTTAACCTCTTTCATGGCAGAATTTTATTGAAAATATCTCAGAGAGGCTTTGTAAAACTACTACAGCTTCACATGTAAAAATTTCCAAAATGCATTCTTGAAATGAGAAAAATTCAGTAAGAATAAAGGAAATTGTCTTTATAAGGACATTCCTTTATAAAAAAATAAAGGAATATGTCTTTATTTTTTTAACCAGTTCCTCTCAATACATACCTCTTTTAATTTGCTTCCTACCCTGAAAGAGAAATGTACTAACAAGACCTGTACCATGGTTTATCATCTGCTCTACAGAATTCTAAATATTCAGAGAGCACAAACCAAGTAATTTTCATGATGTTAAGCCTCAAGAGACTGAAATTGCTTGCAAGAGTATTTGAGACAAAAAATAAAATAAAGAAATAAGGAAGGTAGAAAGGAAAGTAGGAAAAAAGGAAGGATAAAATTAAGGAAGATAGGAAGGAAGAAAAGAAGGAAGGAAGGAAGAAAGGTAGGAAAGGAGGGAAGGACAGAGGGAGGGAGGAAGGAAGGAAGATAAAGGCTATATTTAGTTAGCATTCATTTTACTATACCTAAGCAATTTATAAAGTCAATTATTTAGCTCCTCATTAGAAAAGCTAAATAAAAGTTAATTTCAGATTCCTTAAGCGAGATATAATGTCCAAAAGGCCATATCCTTCATTATATACAATTTAATTAGGTAATGATTAAATAACCTTAATTATTGTAGGAATAGAGTATTGGAAACTCATCTACTGTAGTAAAATAACTGTATGAAATTAAATCAGTTTATATTTATACTAATTTTGAAGCCTATGGGGTTTATTATTTAGAAAATAATCCTAATCTATAAAGTATGCTATTTAAGAAAATCTTTTTCCCCATTAGCAATGTACTAAGGCATATTTGGTGTTCATTTTCTCTTTCTGCTCTTGTACTTCAAGCCAAAATAATTAAACAACTACAAACACTGTTTAGTCAAAAGGTTCACTTTCAAAGAACAGAACTGATGGCCTTTGAGGGAGAAGACATGTGTCTGAGGCTAGGTAAACAGTGAATCATGTACTATTTCCACCCACACGTATTTACTCTGATGCAGGCTCTCTGTGAGTACAGGATGCTCCTAATCCAACAAAGTCAAAACCTTGAAAACATGCAGTGTTTTGCTCTAGCTGAAACCGTGGAAAAAGCAACATGGTCCTTAGTCCACAGTACTACGAAAGCATGTGGTGTTTACCTCCTGGATGTATTATTTCATAACAGTGATGAGTTTAATGTACTGAATTTTGTTACTATTCTAATTTTTGATCTATATATTTGCCACTGAGTAACTTCGTTCATTTGTAATTTTATGTATATAGGTGATTTTGCCTGCATGGAATGCATATGTTATACATGAGTGCCGGGTTCCTATGGAGTCAAGAAGCAGAAAATGGATACCTTGAAACTGGAATTTTAGGTGTCTGTGAGTCTCCATTTAGTTCTATGAACTTGGCCTAGGTCTTCAGCAAGAGCAGCATGGGCACTGCAGAGCCATCATTCCAGTCTCTTAAGTAGAGCTTTTTATATCAATATGAGTTAATAGGAAATAAAATTCATCCTCTAATAATACCCAAGCACTTTTTTTTCCTTCGTGGTATAATTTTCTACACTCCCAGGACAAATTGAAAATGAAAGTAAAATAGAAACAAAAGGAACACTACCCAATTCCTTTTACAAAGCCACAATTATGCTGATACCAAAACCACACAAAAATCCAACAAAGAAAGAGAACTTCAGACCAATTTCCCTTATGAACATCGATGCAAAAATACTCAAAAAATTCTTGCCAACCGAATCCCAAGAACACATAAAAACGATCATCCACCATGATCAAGTAAGCTTTATTCCAGGGATGCAGGGTTGGTTCAATATACGGAAATCCGGTCAATGCAATCCACTACATAAACAAACTCAAAGAAAAAAACCACATGGTCATTTCATTGGATGCTGAAAAAGCACTTGACAAAATTCAGCATCCTTTCATGCTTAATGTCTTGGAGAGAACAGGAATTCAAGGCCCATACCTAAACATAGTAAAAGCAATATACAGCAAACCTGTAGCCAGCATCAAACTAAATGGAGAGAAACTTGAAGCAATCCCACTAAAATCAGGGACTAGACAGGGCTGCCCACTTTCTCCTTATCTTTTCAATATTGTACTTGAGGTACTAGCTCGGGCAATTAGACAACATAACCAATAGCTTATGCTCTAAGATCAAGAATTGACAAATGTTACCTCATAAAATTACAAAGTTTCTGTAAAGCAAAGGACACCATCAAAACGACAAATTGGCAACCAACAAATTGGGAAAAGATCTTCACCAACCCTACATCAGATAGAGGGCTAATATCCAATATATACAAAGAACTCAAGAACGTAGACTCCAGAAAACCAAATAACCCTATTAAAAATGGAGTACAGAGTTAAACAAAGAATTCTTACCTGAAGAACTTCAGATGGCAGAGAAACATCTTAAAAAATGCTCAACTTCATTAGTCATCAGGGAAATGCAAATCAAAACAACCCTGAGATTTCACCTTACACCAGTCAGAATGGCTAAGATTAAAAACTCAGGGGACAGCAGGTTTTGGGGAGGATGTGGAGAAAGAGGAACACTCCTCCACTGCTGGTAGAGTTGCAAATTGGTACAACCACTGTGGAAATCAGTCTGGCGGGTCCTCAGAAAACTGGGCACCTCACTTCCGGAAGATCCTGCTATACCACCCCTGGGCATATACCCAGAGGATTCCCCAGCATGTAATAAGGATATATGTACCACTATGTTCATAGCTGCCCTATTTATAATAGCCAGAAGCTGGAAAGAATCCAGGTATCATTCAACAGAAGAATGGATGCAAAAAAATGTGGTATATATACACAATGAAATACTATTCAGCCATTAGAAACAATGAATTCATGAAATTCTTAGGCAAATGGATGGAGCTGGACAACATCATACTAAGTGAAGTAACCCAGTCTCAAAAGATCAATCATGATATGCACTCACTAATAAGTGGATATTAGCCTGGAAAAATGGATTACCCAAAACATAATCCACACATCAAATGAGGTACAAGAAGAACAGAGGAGTGGCCCCTGGTTCTGGAAAGACTCAGTGTAGCAATATAAGGCAAAACCAGAACAGGGAAGTGGGAAGGGGTGGGTGGGAGAACAGGGGGAGGGAAGGGGTCTTATGTGACTTTCGGGGAGTGGGGGGCCAGAAAAGGGGAAATCATTTGAAATGTAAATAAAAAATATATTGAATAAAAAGAAAGAAAATGAAAGCAATTCAAGTGACATATAGCTTTCTCCCACTTCTCTGCAAGTCCTTTATGATCTCTATATCCGATCAGTTCTTCCTTGCTGTGACAGTGGAGATGTAGAAACATTCATAGATTATATGAGCTTTATTGGCATTGAGGCATATATTAGCTCATAAGCTATCTTTGTCAGTTCTGATCTTTTTCTCAGAACAGTAAACTGGTTTTGTTGCACGTAAGATAACTCTATTTAGGGAGAGAGAGCAATATTTCTCTCAAGGCTCTAGACTAATAGAGTAAGAGTCAATGAGTTTTGAAAATGTGTTGTTCTTCACTTCAGAATGCACACACAGGTCATGCCCATGTCAGAAGAGTATGTGCATTAACATGACTGGGACAGTGACACTCATTAAAGCAATAGGCAGTATGGTAAGGCTGACCCAGCACATATACTGCGACTTCTGTTGCAGGAAGGCAGGTATGCTATTGGTCCTACCATAACCCTGTGCTACAGAAGAGATACAATTTACCCCAAAGGCTACAAGTGGCTGCTAATATATTCAATGTGGTGTAGTAATAAAAATATAGTCTTTCTTCCCCCATGGGTATAGCCCTAGGACATACTGTTAAGCTGTCCTGTTCTAGGTCCAGTGTCTTCAGCTAAAACACATGTCTTAATAATTAAATCCAGATGTGTCTCCTTACAACATTAAGGCCAAATTCTAATTATAAATCTAACAATTCCCATCTTACACAATGTTAAAAATACATAAAGGGAAAAATAAGTACTTCAATTTTAAAAACATAAAGAATTAATGAACTCCCTTCTCTGCTAATTCTTTATATTTATACTTATATTATTTATTTGTTCTTCATTACTTTCTGTTGTCATCTCAATGAGGACACCAGGGAGGATAATGCTCTTCTGAACAAAAGTTTGCAACCTAAGCACCAGCAGTAGCTCATGGTGGACTGAGTTTTAGTTCTAAAGACCTTGAGGGAATTCCACACATGGAATTCACTAACAATACAACTCTCTTGAAACCTCAGTGATCTTTGAATTAAGTAATTCATTACAATTATAAAAGAAGCAAAATCTAGGCATATTGCAATTGTTAAATCTAGATCTTGTTGATGCAATCTCTTTCTCTCAGAAAACTGTAGAATCATGACATGTCTACATATACCAACTAATAGCTATTACTAAGCTTTCAGGGGTCAAAGACATGACAGTTATTACAAGGGTTCTGGTGCTGCAAATGATCCCATATTCTTATATGTAAATTTAGTTTGCACAAACATGTTAGCAACATGTGTATTTTTCTCAATACATAATGAACTTGATTAAAATAGTTAAATATCAGACATAAATGTTAGTAGGATACATAATACTGAATAATCATGTCATATAGGAAATGCTTGAGGAAAGGAAGTAAAGTTTTATTTACTTACACAAAAATAAATCCAGCAGAATTTTATGTTAGAAAGATAATAAGCAAATTATTGTAACTTACCTAAAGAATTTGATATATGGATGTAAAAGTTTATCAAAATGTTATTCAGCTATATTGGACCATAAAAGTGATTATATCTTATGAGGAATAATATCAACTATATATCATAAATATCCAACCATATTATATACTAACCATATTGTATACAAATTTTGCATATCACAAATAAACTCAGAATAAACTAGTTCAAATAGGAATCAAACAGCATGCCCACCCTCAGATAAATGAAAGACTAAAACTTGGTATTTATATAGCTGGAATTATTTATTTTATACACAGCTTTAAGAAGGAATAAGGGTTACTCTGGTATGGAAAGTGTTTCAATTAATGTTTGAGGACCTGAATTCAATTCCCTAGAACCTATGTTCTAAGTCATGGTTTATATTCCTGCACAAAACATCATGACCAAGTTAATGAGGAACACTTCCACTTCCACATTGCTGGTCCCCACCAAAGGAAATCAGGACAGGGACTCACACAGTGCAGGAACTTGGAGGCAGGAGCTGATGCAGAGGCCATGAAGGGGTGCTTGTGACTAGCTTGCGTTCCCTGGCCTGCTCAGTTTGCTTTTTAAAGAATGCAGGACTACCAGTCTGGGGATGGCACCACCCACAAGGGGCCTTTCCACCCTTGATCACTAATTGAGAAAATGCCTTACAGCTGGTTCTCATGGAGGCATTTATTCAAGGGAGGCTCCTTTCTCTGTGATAACTCTAGCTTGTGTCAAGTTGACACACAAAATAAGCCAGTATGCAGTCTATATAAATCCGTGAGTGTTGCTGGTCACCCAGTATAGCCAAAGCTTTGAGCTGAAAGTTCTATGGGAGAGCTTGTGTCAAAAAAAATAATACAAGAAAAAAATAAAAAGATACCTGATCTCAACTTTGGATTTCAATACACCTTGCACATACTTACACACACAGCCTAAGAAGAACCAGGAGCTCCAGCAAAATCTTTGAGAACTGATCTCTTAAAACAACAACAACAACAAACTTCTGGTATCCATATACATACATAACACACACACACACACACACACACACACACACACGAGAGAGAGAGAGAGAGAGAGAGAGAGAGAGAGAGAGAGAGAGAGAAGGAGATTCTGTCAATAACAACAGAATAAATGAGGGTTGAAGATATTACTAGAAATGAATTAGGCCAGTCACAAAAGACAAAACATAGCAGGAGAGATAAGTCCATGGGTAAAATGTTTGCTGGGCCAATACTGTGGACCTGAGTTTGGAACGCTAGTTTCAATTTAAAAGCCAGATATGGAAATTCACACTTATATTTCCTGTGTCTAGCATAGAAACAAGTAGATTCCTTGCTTTTTTGACTACTTAGCCTAAAAAGAACTATGTGCTCCAGCAAAAGCTGTGAGAACCAGTCTCAAAAACCTCTAACATTCAAATACACACATGTGATTCACAATGCACACGCACACACACACACACACACACACACACACACTACAAGCACAGCGTAATCCATTTAAATAAGGCATCTAAACTTGTCCATTCATCTATAAACAGAAGGCAAATGATGATTACCAGCATCAAATGGCAAGAAAAGTATGATGGTTTAATGGATTACAGTTCCAGATTTGTATAAGAGCATAAAAACCTAATGATAGTGAAAGTGTAAAAATCCAGATTTCATATTTAAATGGTATAGAATTTCATTGAATATATATATATTCATTTCATTGAATATATATATATATATGTGTGTGTGTGTGTGTGTGTGTGTGTGTGTGTGTGTATAATTTGGGTCTATGTAATATTTGGTGAGTGGTGCATCTTATTTCCAAGTTTGTCCATTAATTTATTTTAAAATTGTTAATATATTGGTTTGCAGAGATTTAGTTGACATACTTCCAAGATTACTTGCTACAGACATACTGGCGCATGTATGCTACTATTGATGGACCAAAATGTTCTATATGGTAAATTCAACAGTGGCGCATTATGCTCCCAACTGAAGTAAATGGCTGTGAAATGAACCTCGAATTCACATGCTTGAAGAGTAACATGTTTGTATTTCTTATTGCAAAGTGAGTTCTTTAAAGGACGAGCTGCTATGTTATCTGCCGAACCATAGTCATTTGTTTCCTCCACAGGCCAAGCTTTGACCAGCTTTCCATCCGATGACATTTTTCCCTTTGTGCCAAGGAAAATAGAGATCATGGCATCTCCCTAATTAACACACATTAGATTGGTTTTATTTATTTGAAATATGGGAATGGAGAATAATTATTAGATTTCCTGCATTCCCTTTCTCTTATGTGTGTGTACTTATTTATAATTCAATTCTGTAGCTTCGAAATTTTCTTGAAAAAAGAGAAAAAAGTTGCTAGCTTAATTTTAAAAAAAATGATATCCTATTTTTGTTTTGTAATTTTTTTCCAAGGATCTTGGCCAAATTCCTCTTGTCAATATCAATGACAAGTTACTTGAGGTATAAAGCTTGTGTGTTGCATTTATGCATTTCATGGGTCACATAATCCAATATCAGGTGGACACAGAAGTTATTCACTGATATAGTTGTTGTTAATATGATGAGGATAATTCTTGTGCTATAATCACAAAAGATAAATAGCAATTTTATTGAAATGATTATTTCTTAAAATGCTTTACTTAAAAGATAATTGTAATATATGTATAATTTCTATACTAAATACCATGTTTGTCTTTTCTCATAAATTACCCAAGAACACTAGACTTGTGATTCTCAGCCTTCCTAATGCTGTGATCTTTTAATACAGTTGGATATTTTAATAGAGTTTAA
Organism: Apodemus sylvaticus; assembly: GCF_947179515.1. Taxonomy (NCBI): domain Eukaryota; kingdom Metazoa; phylum Chordata; class Mammalia; order Rodentia; family Muridae; genus Apodemus; species Apodemus sylvaticus. The sequence goes on along the minus strand of NC_067473.1, from coordinate 16,939,655 downwards.
TACAGTGGTCAATCCTACTCATAAAATTATTTTGGTTGCTACTTCATATATACTACTGTTATGAATTATAATGTAAATATCTGTGTTTTCCAATGATCTTAATTGTTTCCTGTGAAAGGATCTTTTAAATCCCCCAAGAGGGACACTAGCATAGATTGAAAATTTGACATCACAGAGTTTGTAATTTTAAATAAGGGAGTTGTTTTCAGTGTGTTATATGTAAAAGAGCCAGGAACATTGAGTAGGAGAAATACAAATTTAGGCATCTTGGACTTCTGGCCTGTTTCACCATGACATCATGCTGTTTTACCAAATATAAGGATCAGACTGTTCCAACCACACTTGTGTAAAAAGTTTCTAATCTTGAAAGGAACCCCTGTAGTTCCTTGTCCTTTTAAGAGTAAACTTCATTAATTTAGTACTCAAATTTGTCTTTTATTCAATATACTTATTTAGCTAGTTAGCAAGAAATATCAAAATGTAAACATATTTAGAATTCCAGTTTATTTGAACCTATACATTAAAAACTGAATGACCCATCTCCGGTCACAGAGATCATATAAAGTTGAACTTTGAGTCAAACTTGTTTGCCCACCAAATTGGTATATGTTAAGTGGTATGTAGCATCCATAAATACAGTGAACACAAAAGGTCTTAACCACATCAGAGTTTGGGTAACACTTCATTTCACCAAACGCAAATATAATATAACTTCTCTATTCTATATTTATGGGGCAGGTGTTGACCATATAATAATAACTTACTAAAGTAATGTCAACAGGCAAAATATACCCCATACACTGCATTGGTAAATACAGTAAGTGCATAGGAAAATGCACTGTTTATTTCTGTTTTCCAAACAGGAGGAAGGGTAAAAGAACATGGCAATTACCTTGAGGCTTTTGCTTCATGAAGGTAGCTTCCAATTTCATAACCTCAACTCCAGAGGATGCAATCAGTTGTGGTCACGGGCTGTAAGTCCTCCTTCCTCATCTTCCTGCCAATCAGAGCAAAGAGCATTCCATCCTGGCAATGGAAATGTAAAAGCTCTAAGATAGGGAGAACAGGGAAGGAACAAAGCAACAGAGAGTGAGGTCATTCCTCAACAGCTCTAAGCTCTACTCAGTGCTTCTCAGCTGGGAGGCGGAAGTCTAGACATTTCCAAAATGGACATTCATTTTATTTACATGGAATTAACTTGGGTTTTTTCACTCAAAAGTTTTCAAGTCAAAACCATGAAAATTTACTGCTTATTAAATAATATGTGCCAGTTCTGGGGCTACTATTTTTGAAATTATGAAATATAATATTGCCAACTATTTTTTTCCATGTCCTTGCTATGTCAATTCATGAGTTAAAGTAAACAGAATGGACAAATTCCAGTGCTGCATTGATAACTTTCTTGGCTCTGTCTTAGTCCTTTGCCCTTTTCTGGAGAATGGCTATATACAAAACCTGACAGCATTGACAGGCAGATTTTTACACAGTTTTGTTTATCTGTCATTGAGTGTGTTATCTGTGATTAAGTACTAACTGGCATTCCTTGGTACATGTGTCATACAAAAAAAGGTGACTAAAGTTGCATATAGAAAGATTGCCACCAAGGTACACACAGAAATTACTGGATTGAAGAGAAAGGAAGTAATCTGGATATGACCTTGAAATGATACCAGGCAGAAAATTACAAAGCAAAAACCAATTGTAATTTAAATGAACTACTTGAATTGGATAACTTCAAAAGGCAAGGGTCAAGATTTATACATTTTTATTTTAGGTGCATGTGTGAGTGCCTACATGTATATGTATACTGCATGCATGCCTCTTACTCATGAAGTCTACAGAGTGTCATACCCCTGTAACTGGACTTAACAGGCAAATAAGAGCATTTTGTTGTGAGTACTGGGAACCAAAGCCTGAGAATTGAATCCAGGTCCTCTGGAAGAATAACAAATACATCTAAAGAACCATATTTTCCAGAGAATTTCAAATTAATAATTGTATTCCTATGAAGATATCGATTTGTACAACTGGTCATAGTACTACAGGGAGATGTTACAGAGTATGATAGGCAGATTTGATGGAGGTGCTCACACATGATAGGTTAAAGCCCTCCCATTAACAGAGAAGGTGAGGGGACAAAGGAGATAGAGATTAGTGAGGTGGAACTTTCTATCTTTCTCCTCCTCTTCCTCCTCCTACTCCTCATCTTCTTCATCCTTCTCCTCTTCTCCCTCTTTTTCCTCCTCCTCTTTCTTCATTCATGTTTGGTTCTTCCCTAAGTCTCTTAGCTATCTAATCTCCACTTTCTGGTTATCCATGCAGTATAGGGCATGAGCTTCCTTTTGTGGCATGGGCCTCAAGTTAAACTAAATATTTTTTGGCTATTCCAAAAAGTGCTGTCCCACCATTATCCTATTACCCTAGCACATCTTGAAGGCAGGTCAGAGTGTAGATTGAGGGCTTGTGGCAGGGTTGTTTACAGCTTTCTCTTTCCAGAGCCTACAAAGTCCGTTGCTGTGCCAAAGAGACTAGACTATAAGGGTGAAGACTCTATGCAGACACCAGCTCTAACTCTCTGTGTTTAATGAGTTATGTGGATGTTGTACTCACCAATGGGGCCCGGGATGTTAGTTTTAATAGAGTGGGCTTCTGTCTGAGCATCAGCTTGTGCTGTTAAATATTTCCAAGGGACTCTTAATCTGGCAACAACTAACTGAATGCAACCAGTCTTACCCTTTTAAGCTTTGGCCAGTTCAAACTCGGTATCCGCCGTTATTAGAATTCCTCTCTAGTGTCAATCTTTTAGATTCCAGGAAGTTTCCACTGTACTAGGCATCCACACCACCCACCAAATATCTCTCAATTCCAGCTGCCTTTTCCTGCACTATTTCCCTCCAACCGACCCAACTTAGTCCCATCTGTTACTGTCCTCACTGCAAAATCTGTATCACCTTCCCAGGGAAATCATGAGTCCCGTCCCATAAAGCCCTCCTCTTTGCCTAACCTCACTGAATGAATGGACTGTAGCTTGTTTATCATTCACTTAATAGCTAATATTAACTTATAAGTCAGTACACACCATATTTGTCTTTCTGAGTCTGGGTTATCTAACTCAAGATTACTTTTTATATAGTTTTATACATTTGCCTATAAATTTCATGATGTCATTTTTTTTAACAGCTGAGTTGTATTCATTTCCATATCCACTCTTTGGGTGAGAAATATCTAGGTTATTTCCAGTTTCTGGCTATGAATATAGCTGATATAGGAGGACTAATGATCTTTGTGAGTTAATTTTTTATCTACCTATGTTGTTCCTTGCAAAAGCCATTTAAATTCAGTAAGTAGAATGTGTCAAGAATTATTAATTTCTTTTAGGTTTTCCAATTGATACAGTTTTAAAATATATCCTTATGACTCTGTATTTCTTCACTGTCTGTTGTCTTCTTTTTTTCTAATTTTGTTAATACATATCTTCTATAATATTTTGAAAATATTTTCTTGTCTCTTTTCCCTGTTTTTTCTCCTTTCTCTAGCTTTATCTTTGATTTTGATTTTGTCTTTTCACAATGTTCCAGTTTTCATAGCTGTTTTATAGCAGTAATTTTTAGGGATTAACATTTTCTCTGCTTGAGGTATTCATTTTTTCTATCATGTTTTCAGTTCCTGAGACTCTATCTTCCATCTCTTCATTCTGCTGGTTAGAAATCTCTAAGATTTGTTTTTGAGTTCCTATTTTTTTTCCAGATTTCTTTGAGGTTTTAAGTGTGTGTGGGGGGGAATGAGGACTTGCATTTTTGGTTTGTTTGTTTGTTTGCATTTTTTATTCTCTTTCAACTTTCAGGTCTTGAACTATTGTATTCATTTCCTTCCAAAAGTTTGTTTGTGTTATGATAAATTTTGTTAAGAAATTTATTCATTTCCTCTTCAGGTTCTCTATCATAGACATGAAGAGTGCTTTAAGATTATTTTCTCATACTTCAGCTATGTTACAATACTTAGAGACTATGTGGTAGTGGAGTCATATTATTCTGTTATTGAATTAAATTTTATGTTGGATCTAGGGATCCTAAATTGGGACTATCATAATTCTAAGTGCTGGTATTTGATCTTATATTTGTTGAGTAGGTGTTTGTTCCTTGATTGTACGGTACTCTCATGTTTTTAGTAGCTTGTGGCAGTTATGTGTGTTAATGCTAAGAAATTCTTCCCAGATCCTGATGCGTTTGGCTATTGGGGATCCTAAGGAGAATATGTTTCTAGATACTGAGAGCTTGCACTTAGGAATGGTGATGGGCTAGAAAGGATTAGTTGACTGGGTCCACCAAAGGGAGGAATGCAGGGTGTTCCATGTGGATCTGCACTGTACCCTGGGACTAGGAACAGAGATGATACAGCTACTGGTCCACTACAGAGCTTAGACTGAATAAGAGCAGGGGGATTGGGTTTGGAGGAATGTAAGAAGATTTGAAGATCTTAAGTTAATTTACCTGCCTCCCTGGCCAGAGTGGCCTTTGAAGTCCCAGGAAGTATATGTTGAACATGGTGACTGATGATAAAGCAATTTGTTGGGCAAAGGCAAGTTTGAATGAGGAATATCTGTTGGACCCACTGGAAATGGGGCAAAGAGGAAAAGAGAGGCTGGGACAGATATTCTGCTGTACAGATGAGGATGAGACTAGGGAACTGGTCTTTGAGAAACAGAAGGAGAGGTGAACATCTTCAGTTATCTTATGTACTTCTCTGGCTAGAGTTCATAGGAATTTTTAAGACAACCACTATGTTTGTCTTCCTGCGTGTCTGTCTGGCTGTCTATAAACATCACTGGAGCCGATGGTGTTGGTCTTTCAAAGGTCTTGATGACTAAGAACAGTCGACTCACAACTTGTTCTCAAGTCTTCACTTGATTCACATTCAAGTGTTATGAGAACATACATTCTTTGCTCTTCAAATGCAGAGTCAGCCAAACAAAATTAGGATGGCATCTCCTTAAATCTCCCATCTAACCCATGGCATATTTCTAGGAATAAGATAGATTTTTCCCAGGCCCACTTTGTTTACAGGTAGAATAACTGACTCAAGTGGTTTCCTCCCTGTAATGTACCATTTCACACACACATATAGTAAACATTCATTTAGCAGTTTATCTGAACTGTCAGGGAAGTTGCTGAAATCCTGTTCAGCATAATGATTGGATCTCCCCTGCTCTCACTTGGAAAGAATGTTTTGAATTCAGAGAGGGGGGAAGCCACATGCAATTGCTACAGTTCATTTTTGCAGAGGTGTTTATTCTGAGCAGACAGTGGAAGGTACTGAAAAAAACTGATCCAGACTAGACTTCTACACCACAGCCATGGGCAGGGCCAGTTGTTTTTAGAGTAGCTGTACCAAAGAGGCGATGACTCTTATTTTCTGAGTTAGCTGGCTTGCCATGACATGAAAGGAAGCTGTGGCATGGTGACTAACCCAGTGGGCAAGCGTGGAAAGGGCTGGGACTAAAATAGAGTTGGTGTTTAAGGCAATTCCTTAATTGTTGCTTTCTGACATGGCTTCCCTCTCCTTTACATACATGTCTTTGACTGGCCTTCAGTTTAGCCTTCCAAATATTCTCTGTGGCAGTAATTATTTTGTATGCAACCTTTTAAAATGTTGAAGGGGCTTCCTTTTTCATCCGTTAACAATATTTTAAAGTTAACATAAAATTACTTACTATGGCAATGATTAAAAATATTGAAGTAAGGGGCTTTTAGATGTCAAACCTAGCATATAAATGAAAGCTAAATCAGAATCAGGAATATTTTTAGGCCTTTCAAATTTATAGGCTTTAATTGGAAAGATACTTTTGTGATGGACATTTACAATCTGCCCAGCCACTTAACAAGCTAAACATATATTTTTCAATGAATCTGACAACTCTGCAAAGCTTTATATTGTGCTACACTGTTGGTTTCAGTTTCACCACACTTTCCTGGACATATCTACTGACTGTTTGTTTTTAGTAAGTCATCTTGCTCACCCATTTGTTTCAACTCACAGGATTTGGATTTGTTCAAGTTTTATTTCTTGGCTTCATTTCACTTTAATACCGTCTCTGCTCATGAAATGCCAGGGCTTTTTGTAATAATGAAAAAGTTACACCAGCCTCAGTATCTTCATTTTTTTTCAGTTCTCATTTAAAACATGGCTAAAAGTATATTACAAAATTCAAAGCAGCCCTGATAGTAGTCACCTATACTCTCAATTCTAAGGAGACAGAGGCAGAGACAGAGGCAGAGGCAGAGCCTTGTGAGCTCAAGGCTAAATTGAAAGGCATATTGAGTTCCTAGCCATTTAGGGTTGCATAGAAAGACTTTGTCTTTAAAACGGGAAGGGCTTGGATAATTGGCTCAATGCTTAGAAGCACTAGATCCTCTTGGAGAAGACCTAGGGTTGGTTTCTAGCATTCATAAGGCAGTTGCTTATATCTTCAGTTGCAGTATATTGATCCCCTTCTCCTGACTTCCATGAAAAATACACACATGGTGTGCAAACATACTTGCAGATGAAACACTCATACACAGAAAAATAAAATCTTTTTATTTTTAAGGAATAAAAAGTGAACAAAACATCTCTCTGTATACACCCATGTATTATTTTGGTCTCTTGCTCTTATTCTTGTACTTTCCTCTTTTCATTTTCTTAAATTATAGTGTTGTTATTTTTAATTATGTGTACATATATGAGAACCGATAGATATGTATGTGCACAAAAATGCAGAAGACAGCTCAGGTCATGGGAAGGTGGCAGAGCCCTTGGTGCTGGAGTTACAGGCACTTATGAGATGATAGTAAGTGCTGGAATCCCAAATCTGCAAGAACAGTGTGAGCCTTCACCATCTAAGCCATATTGCCAGCCGCTCTTTTGTGTTTCTTATTTTATTCCCTCCTTTATATTTTGACCTATTTTCTTCCTACTCAATTTACCTCACTTGGAAATCTCTCTATTACTTAAATATTTACCTAATACTTATTGTTTATCCTAAGTTTCCAAATCACCATTCATTTTCTGAGAAATGAGTACGTCTTAATTCTGTTTATATCTTATTTGAAGAACTGCCCTGGTATTATAGTAGGAACTCTATATCTGATGACCACTTTAGGAAAACCAAACTTACCTGCTGATTCATGTGAGTGTACATGAAGTAGGTATAAATATACTGATTAATATATGATACTATATACATGTATACATGTGTGTGCATGTGAATATATCTATATTTTTGTATTATGGTTTCCCCTACTTCTACTCCTTCCAGTTCCTAAGGCCCACCCCCATTCTATCTCTCATTAAAAAAAAAAAAAACCAAACAGCCTTCACAGAAATAATAAGATAAGATATAAGATAAGACAAACACTAACACATTGCAATTAAACACAAAGAAAACAGAAGAAAAAGAGCCCAAGAGAATCACAAAAAGCAAACACACTTATTCGAATACTCAGGAATTCCATAAAATTTTAAACTAGATGTCACAATATATGCAAAATACCTGTAGAGTAAAAGAGAGAAGAAAAAATAATTAATTAAACATAAATTTTAAAGAAAAAGAAAGAAACAAAAGTCCTGACATGACAGCGACATTGGGAGATAAGGAACTTCCAAGGATGCTGCACAGTTAATTTTCTGTTGGCCCCCTTCTGCTGGGCTTGCAGCATTCTTGGAAGAATGGTTTGTTTCCCCCAGTGGAACTCCCTCAGAGGAAACAAAATTTCCATTTGCAAGTGATTATCAATTGGAGATAGCTTCTCAGTTATCTAGACTTTTTAATTAGGTTAAAATTTATATAATAAAATCCTCCACTATAAGTCACTCTAACATCAACTGTTAAATAATAATTTCATTGGTTTCTGGATTAACCTTTCACAGTGTCATTTTGATTTATATGTATATAAATGTATGTATGTGTATATGATACCTTAACATATGAAATGTACTTTTTTACTTGTTTTATTTCATTAAAATGAATTATAAAAATCAGCTTATAGTGATCTTTTTTTCTAATAGCTGATTTTTTGCTCATATGATAATATTTCTTACACATGGTTTAGATTTTCAAATTTATCCATTACAAAATAACATCACAACATACAACCTTTTACATATGTTGTTTGTAATTTTGAATGTTTATCTGCAGGGACAGCTCCAGAAAGTGAGGTTCCAGTCAGAGGGTGTGTGTACATGTGGATTTTATTAGCTATGGGCAAGTTTACCTCCACAGGGACTGAACATTTTGGAACAACTGAGAATACCTGCTTTCGAAGCCTTAACTACTGAGCATACTATCAAACATTTGAAGGTTTTTCAGTGTAGTAAATATTAACTATTCATCTCAGCATAATTTCAAGTTTTATATGGTTTTAAATGGTGCTTATTTTACTCTCTCTGTGTGTATATGTGTGTGTGTGTGTTTGTGTCTGTGTGTGTGTGTGTGTGTGTGTGTGTAGATTTTATTCGTGTCTCTTACTGTGTCTTTTCTACTATTTTTTTAACATTTGGAGTCCTTACTTGTTAGATTAGCTGAAGTATACTGTTACAAAACATTGTAAGTCTTCTTCTTAGGGAACCAAGTGTGTAATGAGTTATTGCTGCCAACTGTGACTTCCACCATCCTTCCTATAATGTAAACTCAGGGTCCTTTCACAGTTAAGATGATCCCACTTCTGAGCGGGACCTTTCAGAGTCCATTCTATCTGCTTTTTCCATAAACCTTTCCTTATATCAATTAAAGACAAAGGAGAAGGAAGTCAGGTTTCTTATGTAATTGAAGAAGTGGGTTGTCAGATGAGATACATGCTATAGAAAAAGGAATAGGGGCATTACCTGTCACATAGCACAGAACACCTGGGAGAGAACTGCATTCTTTTCCTCCACATCCATCTGAAGAGCATCTTCAGGTGATGGCATCTACACTTCCTGTAGAGTCAGAATAGACCACTGTGTGTATTAATCAATATTAATTTATATGTTTAACTCTATCATCTAAAGCCCAAGTTCTTTGCCACATCTAAGTTCCTTGATGAGTATGTCTGGACTGAGGCATCCGGGCGAGAGTGACATATTATGGGGAAAATATTTAGTAGTGACAGTTTTAAGATGTAACTATTGATTCCCTTAGGCAATGAGTTTAAAATTTCAGGAAAATATGTCTTAACCATAGCAAACATCAGAAACCCTCAGGGAACTATTTTCAAAATTAATTTTCCAAGGATCCACCCAAACTGTAGTGAATCAGAACTTTGTGACTGTGTCCAAGGCTGCTGGCACAGTCTTGTGGCAAAATGGCAAATTTGAGTTTAAGGTATGAAATAATACTTGGAAAGGTTCTGAAAATGGGTATAATTTAGGATTTCATGGTCATCCACATATATTCATGTTTTTTATTGATGCATTTTTAGTTGTCATAATTGAAAGACTAAGAAACACACACATATTTTGAGGATAATCCTTTGACAACCAGATTTATGATAGATTAATTTTCAGGTTGTAACTTGTCATTTTTATGTATGTATAAAAGATGTCTTTCAACCTAGATTTTAAAAATGTATATGGTTAATTATATTATCTTAAAACTTTTTAGATTAAAAGTTTTTTCAGAATATTTCCTTGACATAAAGTCATGACACCAAATGTTTCCATTTCATAAACAAATGTATTTATGTTTTATAGGCAAATTTCAGAAGAGTCTACACTAAATAACAAGACTCACAAAAATAAGGTAGCTAAGCAATTAGAATTCAGCAAAGATGGGGCTTTAGTTCACTAGCTTCAGTTTTAGAAGTTAAAAGCTTAGAAATTTAAAAAATTAAAGAACATTAAAGAAAAATTTTTTCGATTAATGTTTCCATTTCATTCTGAAATTCACCCAGGCTTTTAGAAGGTAGAATAGGAATCTCACTGTAGGCTTTTCTCTGTATAAAAGCAGTTCCCTTTTAGAGCTTATATTTAAGAAGACAGTCTGTGGAAAAAAAGAGAGAAACATAGGATAATTCAATACAGTTGTAGGGATGTATGGCTGGTTATTTATTTCTTTAGTTATTTTTAAAATGTGTTTTAAAGATAAAGCATATTTTTATCATATTCTTTTCTATCCTCTAAATACATCCAAGATCTTCCCACCTTCCTATCCAAGCAGCTTCATGTTCTCTATCAAAAAAATAAATAATAGAAAATTAAAGAAACAAACACACAATACAATAAAAATTATCAAAACAAAACAAAGAAGCATGGGCTCCCTGTTGTATTTGCTAACTATTTTTAGCATCAGGCCTGCTGGAGTGTAGTTGATATCCAGTGTGACACCTATGTAAAAGCCTCATTTTTTCCCTTCCCAGCAGGTATCAAGTATAAATAATTTCTTGGTTAGGAATGGGAATTTGTGCCCTCTTCCCTTTCTCCATGCTGGGATTTAGTCTCCTTTGAACTTGGGCAGGCCTTGTGCATGCTGCCATATCTTTATTAGTTCATATGCACATCTATTCTGCCGTGCCTAAAAGATGTTTCCCTATTGGTCTCTCCAACCTCAAGCTCTTATAATATTCCAGCCTCCTCCTCAGCACAGATCCCTGACCCTTGGGAGAGAACTAATAGAATATCTCATTTAGGGCTAAGTGTTCCAATGTCTCCCACTCTGTACAATCTCCAGTTGTCAAGTTTTAGTACATATTTACAAGACAAGTTCTGCCTATAAGACTAACCTCTGTCCATTGCACACTGCTCTATGTTTTGATGTGCTCTAAAGTTTATACAATATTCTACTATTGTCCCATTGGATTTAATAATATCAAGTGATTTTCAATTCTAAGCATGTTTTCAAACATATCTTTTACTAATTCTTTGAAAATTGTTTGTGTGTTGGTTATATTAACTCCCTTTTCACAGATATTGCAAAACCCAGCATTGGGTTTTCCTTTTCCCATTAATGCCAATACGTGCTGCCCAAATAATCTGGTGTGTATGTCATTCCACTGGATCATGCTCAACTTATCATGGGCTACATGATAAATTAAAGACTATTCTTCCTTTTCCCACAGCTAAAACTTGCCAATAGCTTCTCTATCTGAAGTGATAGAGGCACCATTCACATAATGGGTCTATAATCCCAGAAATATAGCAGTTGGGACTTCTTATTACTTGGATATGACACCAAGCAGAATTTGAAGTTTAAATTTTGCATGAAGCCTGCACTTTATACAGTCAGCATTGTGGAGAGGGCATGGTCTCACTGAGTTTTTAGCCTACTCAATTTTTATCCTCCAGCAAGCAAGAATTTGTATATGTAAGCAGAGAAATACTGATATTCTATTCAAAAAAGACTCTTCTACTCCCCTCCAAAATTAAGCACCTTTATCTTGGTCTCCAGAAAACAAGACTTTAGATAAACCGTGATTATGTTAGCTTCTGTGTTTTATATGTCATTTATCCTGCATATAAACTAGAATCAGCTTGAAGAAAAAGTAAAACAGAAACAGTAGGTTTCAGGTATGAGGTGACATAATTGTCATTTGAGAAATTTCTCAATCATTGTAGGTACCGAGACCTGAGAGGCTTGTGACGTCATACAAGCGACAATTAAGACAATGTATAGGTCTGTTGCCAAGGCAACAGCCGCCATATACCCAGAATTCCATGGCCCACTTTTATCTGTAATTACATCATCACCCGTATATAACTGGGCAGCGTTTCTCCCCCATCCTCTTTTCTTTTCTCTAATTCTCTTCTTCCTTCCCGCCTGCTACCCCTTCCCCATCTTAAATAAAGTCCCACGTGGAACTATTTGGTCTGATGTATCTCATTGCAGCCCACGTCTTGACCACATCCCCACAGCCCATGCAGCCAGCGCACGTGTGGTGGGCAGACAGGTGACCTGTGTCTCAGAGTAAGCTGATGGACCTTTTGCGCAGAAACCAACAATCATTGACTACCATCATCTCTATTAAAATCAACTAATTATGAATATAATTACATGCATAATTATCTACATTTCAACTCCTCCACCACCCATAGCAGAAGTCTATGACCATGCTCCTTATTTCATTGTCCACATATAGCTGAGGCAAGGGACAATGAGTTTGGAGCTTTGAAGAAAAAGGAAAGTTACAAGAAGTTGGATCTGGAAAGAACATGTGGCTCCCTGTGATTTTTTCAGAGAGTAAGAATGAATTTATTTCTCTCATAGCCAAGAGTCCTGTGAGCCATGGTAGAAAATATATACCCCCATTTTAATTGTATACACTTGACACAATAGATATTGTTGGTGTGAAATGAAAATATTAAGCTGTCATAAGGACATGTATGAAGAAAATATATTTTAAAATCCTTGAGAAATACAAGGGAAAATCAAGAGTGGGCAATCCATAGATGTGAGCTTGTGTGGGTTTGAGCAGATTTTAAAGGTAGCAAAGCAAAAACTGGCTCCTCAGAGATTTGAGAGGTGATGGGAAGCTGAGTGATCATGTGCTTCTGATATATTTCTTGTCTTACCCGTCATCTGGAAAATATATTCAAACATCACATCATATATGAGATATGGTCATAAGATGTGTTCTGTAGAAGCAAAATAAAGAACCATTCAAAAAATAAGTAAATAAAACACTTCTTATTTTCTTAGACCTATAGAGGGACTCATTAGTCACATTTAAATATTTCCCATCTTTGGAAGATGCTCTTAATCTATAATTGATCACTGTCATGAAAGGCATTCCCATTGGTGTCTAGAGTACCAATAAAGATGGTCATTATAAGTAATAGGGGCCAACAGATTTTCTTAAGTCAATTGGAACAAGAAAAAAAGAAATGGGAAAGTAATGAAGTCACTGGCAACAGGACATGTATGTGTGTGTATGAGGTATTGGGAAGACATTATACTCAAAAGGGAAATACAAACTGTAACTAAATTCAGGAATCACAGCGATAATTATGAAAACAAAGGACATTTAGAGAAAAGGAACAACAGAGGGTGCTTATACTTCCAGGTGGTACTGAAACCCCAACATTTCTCTGCTTCTGGAAGTTAAAACAAAGAAGTGTTCTTCACTGACAGGAGAAAGATAGCAAGAGTTAGAAAATAAAAAAGCTCAACACAGTCATCAGAAGCTATGAACCATTTGCTTCCTGATGCTAGATGATGCTACTTTCTATTTGTGGGCCACAATCCAAGATTGAAATGTAGAGACATTTTAGAATGCAATTGTTAATACAGAAAAAATGTCAATTAGTAAAACTATAACATAGTAAAATAAAAAGATAGAAATACAATTAACTAATAACATGCATTCAATTTACAAATAGAAATAATTTTAAAGTTAAGTGTACAAGTTTAAAATTTATATGTCCAAAGCAAATACTTTTCGAAAAGTAAATACATTTTAAGTACAAGATGTTGAGAAATTCTATACAGATATATTCATACAGATCTAAAATACTTCAACGATTTCATTATTGCTGACTAGAAGGACTGTTTTGAGAAGAGGGAAAGTAACAAAACATATTGTTTCAACAATGCACTTTATTTGCAGGGAAGTAAAACAGTATTAAATTCAAAGATATTTATAAGAAAAAAATGTTACCCTTAATCTTATCAGGTACATGCTCATTATATTGTTTCTTTAAAAGAGGACATTTTAGACTAATCTGCTTAGGTGGATAATAGAATATAAAGAAAAAAAGAAATGAGTATGTAGATGGAATTTGCAATGTATTCTCCTTGGCACCAGAACACAACACAATTATCTAGTTTATCCACCAAGCCTAGCCTATACGTGGTGCACCTTCTCTTACTGCATTCTTAGCTTCCATCAAGTACAGCTCGGAAGGAAGTATCACGAGCTGCTTGCTGGTCCAAAAATTTGTGGAAGTTGTATAACTAAATAAGCTTCTGTTAAAATATTATACACAACTCATGGGCATTTATGTTTCACTTCACAGATTTTGATCCTTAACTCAGACATTGTCTCACCAAAAAGGGAAAAACCAAAGCCTGTTAAAACCCAGACAGTGCAGTTGAAGCAAGGAAATGGGGAAAAGTATAAACAAATCCAACACTTAACCTTGCAATGAAGACGTGTCAACATAAACATGACTGTACTTCTCATTTCCAGCGCATGTGATACTGGAAACAGAAGGCGACCTGGCTCTGGGTTGTGCAAGCTAAGCAGCACCATTCATTGTACTTCGAATGAAGTACCATTCATTGTACTTCGGGAAGCAGCCATTAGAGTACTTGTAGAACCTCTGAGCTGTGTGTACATTTATTTATTTTGTATCTTTATATGTTTTCAGTATTCTGAAAATTGCCCTCCAAGTTTTTCTGAAAGATCTCTCACTATAAAAACTAAACAGAAATAACAAAGGGAAAGCAAGGCGTGTGTCAATTATGCTTTGCTGTGTAATAAATTGCTTTAAAACTGAGTAGCTTAGAATAGCATGTTTTCAATATTTCTCAAGTTTTGGGGCAGGCTTGGACAGTTCCTTCTGTCTGGGTATGCTCAGCCAAGGCTGATGGTTTAGAGTAGCCCAGCCCATGTGTTGGGCTGTTGACAAGAAAGCTGGCAGCAGAGTCCTTATTCCAGTTTCTCATCCCCAGGCCTCTTATTGGTTCCTGGATGTGGGAGTATGGTGATTCTAAAGTAAACCTGGAAAACTAGATCCAAAGCACAAAGTCTTCACATCTCTGTTAGCATTATACTTTCCAATAATCATCAAAATAATTTGTGTGGATAAATTCAGAGCCAAGGAGGTAGATAACAGATTAATTTTTCAAATGAATTTTATTGGTTCATTCTAAGTATATAGAATAGCTAACAATATATGGCATTTGTGAAGGTATGTATAACGTCTCAGGTTTAACACCCCTCCCAGCCTATCATTCTGCTAGTTCCTCCGACCATTCTCCTGTCCCTTATTGTTCATCCTCTTTTTCTGTCTGTCCTCTCTCTCATTGTCCAGCTCCCTTCCTCAGCCTTACTCATCCCACATATAAGAAAATGTGAGTAACACTTGTTTTTCTGAACCTGGTTTGTTTCATTTAATATTAAAATATCTACTTGAAGGGGCATAAAAAGGGAGAGGATAGGGGGTTAGGGGAGTGTGGCTCAGCGGTGTGGGGGAAGGTGTCCAGGCGGGCCCTTGCCTGGGCACCTCTGCCCCTGAGGGACCACACACACAGAGGCATAGTATAGAATAGAGTTTATTCAGAGTAGGGGATGGGAGTTAGTGGTAGAGAAAGGGAGAGGGAGAGAGAGAGAGAGAGAGAGAGAGAGAGAGAGAGAGAGAGAGAGAGAGAGAGAGAGAGAGAAGAGAGAGAGAGAGAAAGAGAGAGAGAGAGAAAGAGAGAGAGAGAGAGAGAGAGTAGTGGAATGGAGGCCGGCCATGACCACACGGAGTGGGGGAGCCCAAGGCCAGAGAGGTAAAAGTATGTGGGAGAGCAGGAGAGCAAAGAGAGAGAGGAGGGGCAAGTAGCCCCTCTTATAGTCTCTGGGGTGGGGCATACCTGGCTATTGCCAGGGAGGTGTGGGGTGGAGCTTAGACAAAACATCAACACTACTTCTATCTAATTTCATGAAATTAACATGATTCATTCTTCATAATGTCTAATAGTAATTTTGGAGATATGTATATATCACATTTTCTTTATTAACTTTCCATTAATAGAAAGCTATGTTTTTCCATAACTAGGATATTGTTAACAGTGCTGCAATAAACATTATTGTGAAGGATTCAATTTTAGAATAAAGGCAATAATTTATGATGGCAGCATTATAAATAGTTTTACCTTACTTCTGTTAATTTTAAACAACATCTTTGGAGAAAGGTGGGACTTCCTTCATAAATTTCTTTATCCAAAAAGTCAAACTGCTACATTTGATTTTTAGAAGATTATGAAGCTAATGTTTGACATTCTATAATGAAATTATCAAATGGCCATTGTCTTCATAGTCTTTGATTTTAAAGAATATAGAAAAAGTTATCCCTTTCAGACAATATTCATCTCTTCTTTAGGGACAGAGGCGAAGAGGACATAATTTGAACACTCAACTTTGCATTTTCATATCTTTTTCATTTTTGATTACATTTCTTTTCCTGTTTAAAACATTTTGGCACTTCCAGGTTGAGTTATGAGTAGTTCTAGTGATTTCTGCTAGGTGAGAAGAAGAAGTAAAGAAAGGAAAGGAATACAGAAACCGGCCCTGGAACCTCTGAAATATATACCTGTGGATTGTCAGTTACATTGCCTGTAGGTTAGATCCAAGTGGAACTTAGTCATATAAGCCTCAACCAGGAGCCATTTACCAAAGCTAAACTACTCTTCTTTATATCAATGACCTGGTATATACAAATATGCACATGAATAACATTCTCATTAACAAAATATCCAGTTCTTTGGTTAGTTGCAACAAGCATAAAGAGATGATGTCTTAGACAAGGAGGATTCTTCCACACTTAATTTCATTCCTAAAGGAGTTTCTTGGGCTTTGAATACTGACAAAAATAATGCAAGAGTGGCCCAGCAACATGTTGTCCTACAATAACTGAAGGTGTGAATTTAATCAACAACTGTGCATGAAACATATAATAATGACAATCAGAAATCTTGAATATACAACTCAGATCAGATTCCCTTATAAAACTGAATGATTTAGTTAATAATGTAGGAATTAAACTTCTAAAGTCATCACACAATCTTCAGTTTCCTATTTTGACACCTGGATAAGAAGCCAGTGCGACAACTGTAAAATTAAGCCTTTTAATAAGTAAAATCATAATAACAAAATAACATACAAAAAAGATTAACATTTGTCACATAATAGATGCTTATTAGCTTTGAAGTCTACTACTAAGGTTGTTATTTCTACTCTGGAAAGCAATGGGAACATTACATTAAACATGAACTTCTAGCACCTCAATTCCATATGTAATTATTAGCACTAGAAAAATCACAGATGTGTCAAAACTTAAAATGAATAGAAAACAGTAGACTCAGTCAGCTCTTCATAACAAGTCCTGATGCTGATTTTAGTCTTGATAATCTGGCTGTTTTCAGGCACTGGTTTTTTGGATTCTTCTCCTTCATATGAGAACTAAGAGTACTAATTCTGAACCTGGAGGATCATCTTCCATACAGTCTTCATTGAGACTTGGGAAGGCAAGTACATGCAGATTCTCACTGATAGTCTGGAATAAAATGAAGTGTAGTATAAACCCTATGCTTCCTGTTTATTGTCTCCAATAATCGGCCAGGTGTTAATAGAAGCCGACTTTGAGGTTCCCAAATTCTTTCCATTCTCTCTAGACCCTTGGGGCAGTATTTACCTCAATGGAAGATCAAATTCTCCCAGAGCACAGGAAGAGAGTTGTTTATTATAAGCAGTTAGGTGCCAAATGCATTGTTGGAAAAAGAGCAAAAGGTTGTTTTACTTGCTCCACAAGAACCCCTCATGGCTCTGTTTTTGTTGGAGGTTAGATGACTGCATTAAGGAAAGGTGTAATGGAATGCCAAATACTCTGCATGAATACAAAATCACAACAAACAAAGGCCACCTTTTCTAAACTAGCTACCCAAACTGTTGAACCAAGTAACTCTAATAAGAGTATGGCAAAAGTTGCACTTTTTGAAATACTGCAAAATAGGATATAAACCAAGGCTTAACAACAATAAAATCTGAGATAAAAAAATTCTTAATCATCTGTTGGGGATAATTTGAAAGCCATTCACAGTTGTTGAACCAAAGACAATAGAAACTTTATACTGTGTGAATGCTATTTTTTAAAAATAAATTAAGAGATGATTAAGATAAGATCTGCATTTGTACCTACTTTTATGTTCCTTTTAATCTCAACATTTCAGCCACATTTTGGTACCATTCTTAATAGTATCTCTTATGTCTGTATAGAAAAAAAAGCCCTTTAAGTCTCAACTAAGATGGCATTCTCTTAAAATAGATCTACCTTTTATTCCTAATTTCTTTACTCCTTATAGGTTAGCATATATATATATATATATATATATATATATATATATATATATTATATAAGCAGAATATTAGCTTCCTTTTAAAGATAAAATAATCTCAATATTTTCAAAATAATAATAGTAAGTGTACGTGATTTAAATAGAAAATCATAATCAAAAATTCTTCTACAGTATATTTTGTTATGAAAGTAATTTATTGAGCTAAGATATTTTTTATATCCTTAAACACTTTTTGTTTCAATCTTTCTTTTCCCCATTAATCAATACATTTATTCACTTTGCACCCCAATTGCTGCCACTCCCCTCCCAGTCCCCCTTCCCCTTCTCCTCTGAGAAGGTAGAAGCCCCCCTGGCACATCAAGTCTTGACAAGACTCAGGCACATCCTCTCCTACTGAAGACTGACAAGGCAGCCCAGTTAGGGAAACCGATTCCACAGTCAATAACTCTAGGGACAGCCCACAGACAAATGGTTGGATGACCCATATAATACCAAGTTGTACATCTGCTGTATATGTGCTGGGACCTAGATCTGTAGTGCCAGAGAAATGTTTGTCAACTCCCCAAAAAACCAAGAGCTGATCTGATGCAAATCACAAAAGGGCCTTTATTCTAGTTACCTGGAGCACCGCTGACAGGCAAGATGGTTTTGACGGAGATGTGCCCCACCTTGGTGGGGTAAAGATTTATGGAGAGCTACTATGGCCTTTAGCATAATTGTCTGGTGCTGGAAGTCAAATCATATAGGCTTGTTGGGAACTAACCTGGAAATGCTGGATTGTTGGGGGAAATTAACCAGGAGACATTGGTCTGTGGGGGTTAGCCTAGAAACTAAGCTAGGCTTGTGTTTTGTTGAGGGGTAACTTTAAAATTAATGCGACGTACCTGCCTGCAAATTTACCTGGGTTCAAGTTCTCTAAAATGATGTTTGAACTTAAAAGATTTGGTCTTTCAAGTCCAGCCTGTGTATGCTCTTTGGTTGGTAGTTCAGACTCTAAGTTCACCGAGGGTCCAAGTTAGTTGATTTTGTTTGGTCTTTCTGTGGAATTCCTGTCTCCTCTGGAGTCCTCAATTCTTCACCCAGCTCTTCCATAAGAGTCCCCAAGATTCATCCAATGTTTAGTTGTGGATCTCTGAATTTGTTACAGTCAGCAGCTGGGTGGAGCCTCTTAAAGGACGTTAGTTATACTAGGCTTTTGTCTGTAAGCAAAACAGAGTATCATTAATAGTGTCAGGGATTGGTCCAGATAGGTTTTTAACATTATTAGCATACTCTCACTTTCCTCATAATATTAACTATTAAGAAAAAATGAAAGAGTTGAGAATTTATTCATTAAAATGTTTGCTTTCCTTTATAAAAAATATATATTTTATTACAAAATAAGATCATTAAAGGAAATTATTAAAATTTTGAGTAGTATTATGTGTTTGGGTTCCTTTGCATTATGTTACAAGGGATCCTTATAATAGAGTAGAATGCAATGTTTGAAAAAGAGGAGAAACTTCTTTGGAATGCAAAGATAGTTATTAATTAAACTGGCTGTAACAGTAAGCCTTGTCCTTATTCAGTATGACTGATACTGACCTATCTGAAACCTACCATTTTTGTATAATAATGAAAAGCAATGTGTACAGTATTCTATCCCTTGCAACAGGGCAATAGATCATGGCTGATTTTTTGGTCCTTGAATAACAAAATATATTTGTAGAAACCCAGATGTACATATAGTATCCTACATATCTAGACTCTGTGGTATGATCAAATTGAGGGCTGCAGGCAATTCATGGAGTAGCATGGTACACACAGTCTCTTGTTGACAGAACAGTCATTATGGGCCTCATGAAGGAAAAGATGAATAGACAGGCACTTAATGAGATTATCTGAATCACTTCATTGGCCTCCAATAAGCTGGATTCAAATATCCCTGAGAAAGCAATTTTAAATTGAATTATCAGAAATAGCAATCTTAAGTCAGTGCCAGTGCAACTTTTCTCTTGCCATTCTTATGGCTATGCCAACCTATAAATACATTACAGTGATAGCTAACCAGTATTTTGCTATCATAGCAAATCTTATCCCTTCATTTTTTCCTTGGGTTCACTAATTTGTTGTTCTTCTGTGGAGCTGTTTTTCAGCATTTCAAGATGTTCTGCAGTTCTCCTAAATGTTCTGTATATTGTGGAAAAACCAGAATCTTCCTCCTTTGGGAAAAGCCAACTTGCCCAATTTTAGTTGTCTTCAATATTTGTTTTTATCTTTTGAATTTATAATTACTTCATCCCTGTTGCCTTTCTTCCCTTCAAGCCCTCCCACGCACACTCCTTGCTCTCTCTCTAATTCACTGCCTCTTTTCTTTAATTGTTTTTATCCACACACAAATACATATGTTTTCCTAAATAAGTAAAACCTGATCAGTACATATAATACAATGTCATCCTGGGTCTGACCACTTGATATTTGATATTGCATAGTCAACCAGAAGGGTGTTTTCTCTACAGAATATGATTTATCCCACTTTCAGCATGGCTAAGCTGCCTATACTGTTTGGTTGAGCTTTCTCCCTTCCATAATAGCATGTCCATTGTTTTTAACCTTGGCCAGGTATTATTTAGGCAGTCATGTTGATGAGACTTTACAAGCACAGCCTCTTTGAAATTTCTAGCAGACCCAATTTCACAGCAAACATCTTGTTCCTTTAGCTTGTATAATCTTTCCACCAATACTTGTCAGATATCTCACTGGCTTAGCTACAGGTGTTATGTTGTAGCATTTGGAAATGGAAACAACACAAACTCTTGTTCTCTGCATCTTGGTTAATTGAGGTTTTCTCTAATTGTCTCTGTCTGTTGCAAAGAAAAGTTACTTTGATGATACATTAGAAACACAGATATCGGAAGATCTATTGTGAGTACACAGTTTTACATAGAAAATGTCTCAAAACTTTTCTTGTAGGATACATTTTTATGATAAAAGTTATATAATTCTAATGTTCCCACCTTCATAATTTCAAGTGTCATCACAGTTTCCTATTGCAAATCTAAAATATTCTACTCATTGAATAGCATAATTTCCCCCTTTTTCATCTCCATATGTTACAATACCCCAATTCTATATTCACTTTCTCTGCACTTGGTTCATTTAAATATCTCATATAGGCAGCATTTAGATAAATGTGATGTTCTTTTTCCCTTTGGACTGATGTTTTCTAAGTTTGTCTGTGTTTTATTATGTAAACGTCTTTACTGAGTCTGAATAACATTCCAATATACCAGGCTGTATTTATGTATTCTTCTGTGTCAGACATCGAGTTGTTTCCAACTTGCACATGTGGGAAATACTGCTGCTTTGAACCCAGGTGTAGAAGTAACCCTTTCGTTTACAGTAAATAATTCATTTAATTGCAGGTTTCATTTAAATCTGTATGATCTTAAATGTGTCTTTTAATATTATAAGGATATTTGTTGTTGAATTTAGGATGAAGTTTTATTACTATCTCCTTGGTTTTCTATCAGGGGTTTATTTGTTCTGCTTTCATCATAGAAGTAAGAAGAGAAAATAATTTCGCAGAAATTTAAAATGGAAATGCCAGAGTTAGTAATGTGATGCCTTATTGTTTAAAGTCTTTACAGAAGACATCAAACATGTGTGTGTGTGTGTGTGTGTGTGTGTGTATTTAAGAATTAAAGGCATTATTAAATACTTGCAATTTTGTTAATATTAAGTCTTTAGTTAATTATTCGGCAGAAATTTTATTTACAATCATTGAAATTGGCTGTAGTACAAAGTTTACTTGTGTATGTGCAGGGGTGGGGGGTTGTGGGTACCCACACATGCATATATGCAACAGTTGAATATGCTTGTGGAGGCCCATATACTTTTTAATGTTTTTATTCCTTTTTGCAAGGAGTCTCACTGGCCTGGAGCATACAGGCTAGTCTGGCTGGTCCATATGACAGAAGTACAAAAGTCTCTTCTATAGCCCTCAAACAAGGCAAAATACAACTTACACTGTAAAATTCTTAAGAGTATAAATCTAAATAACTTTCTTGAGATTTGGAATGAATTTCTACAATTTATCTCTTATACTTACCAGTGTCTTTACATCCCTAACACCCTCCTTCATCTTTCTAGGCTCTGTTACCTAGCTAGCCATTCTACATTCTATATTCACAGAATAATTATTCTATTTTCAACTTCTGCTTAATCAAAAAATGAGTGAAACAGTGCAGTGTGTGTCTTTCTCTCTCTCTGTATATATGTGTGTGTGTGTTTTATTTTAATAAAAAAAAATTCACCAGGTTCTTCCATGCCAGAAGAAATGAGAGCATATCTTTATATTCATGCCTGACAAGTATTCCATTGCTATATGTTGCACAACTGCTTTCCTCATTCATCCACAGAAATACTGAATTTGATTCCATATATTTTACAGTTTACAATATATAGTATTATTTGTTTGTGTTTGTATTTATGTTTGTGAATGTATATTTATTCATGTAAAAGTGGGCATAACTGCATGCATATACCCCTACTTATAGAGGTCTGGGGATAGCACTGGGTGACATTCCTATTATGGCACTAAATACCTTCCTTTTATGACACAATACATGGTGATTGTTCTTATGATCTCGGCATCAAAGTGAGGCTCTTGTGATTGTTAAACACATGCTTATCTTCTAAGCTACCTCCCAGGCTCCAAGATTCATGTGTATGTGACTAAGAAGGAAAAGTGAATTAGAAGGCTCTCAATGCAGAAAAAGATTTCAATACCTGAATAGCTGTTCAGAATTTTGTATAACTTGCATATGTATCATTTTTGTTTTTAGCAAATGGGGATACTTAGGTCCTTTCCTTTTCATCATTTCCACATTTCTTCTGATTACTAAGTAAGATAGCAGATTAGATCTTATAGAAGTTACATTTTCCCCAATGTTGTTTATAGATATTTTATTACTCACAAAAATCTGATTTAAGATCTTTTGTAACTGATATCCCACTAGAATTTTCAGTGGAACAAATTCATTCCATCTGACAATATATTGCACATATCTGCATTACACAAAGAAAAGTAACTCAAATTAAAATACAATACCTCAGAATTGTTACATTTTGTGATATTCAAACACAGTGCAGTTCATTTAATTTCTTTCCACTCTAGACTGGTAGAATTCATTCATGTAGTGAAAGCAACAATTGTATTATATGTAGAAGCATTTTGAAACATTATATTGCTTAATTTTAACATATGCAAGAATATATAAAGAGGAGCTGTTGCATAAGAATAAAGAGAAGAAGGAACAATTCATCCAGTTGAGGTCAGATATTTCAAATTTATTGAAGAAAGTTCATCCTTAAACATGCTGAATTAAACTAAGCACTTAATTGTTTGGCATCTCTTCCACTAGGGAGCCTATCTTCACATTCTTGGCAACAGAAATGTGGGTTATGGCTAAGGATAAGATAATTAGCCAAGGTTAGTGGTGGCCAAGTGCTGAATGCATAGCAACAGCTAAGTTTCTTGCACAATCAAACCAAATTTTAGAGGAAACCAAGGACTGTTTTGGTTGTCTTTTGATATGCGGCCTGACTGTATGGGAAGGGCAATGGAATACACAAGTTTTACAGTCACATATATTAACTCATGAAGGCACTGCTTTCTGAGGCTGTCCTTTTCAAAAGACTTCATGGATCTTTGATGCCTGGGGTGGGGATATTTCTAAGAATTTCCTTACAGAAACTGAAATGTAATTACATTAGTGTTTTCCTCAATGGTGGCCAGAAACCAGGGCTTGGTTCCTATCTGTTATTTTGCAACTAATTCTTGGCAACATGAATACAGCAGGGATGAATTAAGAATTGGTGACAGGGAAAAAAACCAGCAAAATTTATATTTATTATAGGGTACTTGGATAGGCAATTAAAGCTCTCGTCTATCATAAAACTAAAGTATGACCCAGATGATTCCACAAAACAGGGGTCTAGAGATTATCCCACAAAATCATCTATCAGGTACGTGGTAGGGATATGAAATGTGGGATTCTGTTTTTTCAGAACTGGAAAACATTTCATATAGAGAAGGGAAAAGACAGAAATATTTACAGTGAATACCATACTAAAATTGGTTATCATGGTTGTCTTAATGAAAGTGTTTACCTCAGTCATATGGGCAAAAAGGTATAGCTGCTTTAGGAAACTTCCATAAAAGTTGAGACAAAGCAACTAGGCTTGAAAAAATATCAGATTCTATATCTATACCTAAGAAGAAAAGCCACATATTTATTTTATCAAATATAACTGAAATGCCATTTTATGCCATTAGCATATTTTCCCTTCAATAAACATTTCTACAATCTTTTTGTTATTTTACTTTATTTTTTAAAAAGCCACAGGAGTATGTGTAATTTTGCATTTATAGTATTATATTGTATTATTACCTACTAACTTAGTTCTCATAAGTTCATAACATAATGTAAAGAAAATTATGAATTTAAACAAATTGTATCTGTTTTAATTATCAATCCTTGGATTCACCAACAGAAGCGCAGGTGTGCCAATGAACTCCATGATTTCAAATAATAATTTGACAACAAAGCATCTAGCTATTGTGCTTTTAGGACAGTTTGTCTTTATGCTTACAGTAACTACAGCTAAAGACCTAAAATTCAAAGCAAATGCAAGTAAACAAACTTGACCTCAGCTATTTTGGAAGGAGTCTGTACTTCATGCATCCATGTTTTTCCTTGCCTAGCAAAAGGAAGTGAGAGTGTATAAATTACTCAGCCTAGAATGATTACCTGAATAGAAAGCTGTTGTTAATTAACTTTTAACCTGTGGATTTATCATAAAATGTTAGCTTAATTATCAATGATTCATATTCTAAGGGGAAACATTCAATTACTATCCTCAAACCACATTAAAAAATAATAAAATAAATGTGCTGACTCAGAGTTAAGTTATATCAAAGAACAGCAGGAAGTTGTCATTAACTAATCTGGACATTCTCAACTCTGGTGTCCAGTAGCAAATTCATTTAAAAACTATATACATTCCAGATACAGTTGGAGTTTGGGCTACATCCATGAGCATTAAGTCTGGAATTATATCTACTTAAGCATATTTCTTTCATATTGTCTCCTTGTCTATTTCATGTTCAAGTAATAATTTATATGCTTAACTGGATAAAAACACCCAAACTAGGGAGTAATAGTGGGAAGTTGTTTAGATATCAAAACACTTTAAAATAGTCCAGCTGTTCTGATATGGCTATCATGCCAACTATTACTGATGGCTAGATGATGGTAAGAGGCAAAATGAACTTCCAAGGCAGCTGTTTTGGTACCATGCTTCAGTCATTGTGGTATGCACTTATCATTGTATGTGATGCACCCCATATGTAGACATTGAAAAGATGCCAGTAAGATTCATGGGTTCTTCAGAAGATGCAAATTCATTACTGCTGTTCTTGGTACTGCTTGTACCGGAAGCTACACATCATGCTAACATCGTTAGAAAGAGAAGGGAAGTGTGCCTTCACTATAGAACAGCTTACATTTGTTCGCAAAAGATTCCAAGCATAATAGGAAGAAGCAAACCAAGTTTCCTGAGTGTCCTGGCCCCAATATCTGTGACCGCTTAGCTCTTACTCTTCAAGCCGCTTCGTATTCCAGGAGACACTAAGAGCCTAAACTGGAAATACTCAGGATTATCATTAACAAGCAAACAACTTTTTATCTGTGTCTGTTTTGTCTTCTATAAAATACTCATTGTAATAGTCTCTTCCAGGAGGTAGCTGTGAGGATTACATGAGTAATTTAAGAAAAATGGCCTGCTCTGTTCGAAATGTCCCCCAAATCATTATCATTGATGGAAAACATTGCCTTTGCTTATCTTTCACTCAAGGATGACTTCATGAGTAGTGGCGCTTGTCTCTCCCTGAATTTGTAATTTAAAGAAACAGTGTGAAAGTCACTTTACCATGCACACCTTCTACTCTCATATATAAAACTATATATACTTTATAAAACTTATTAAAACTATATAGTATTTTATTAAATCAAGTATAAACACACATAAGTTTAGAGAAATGACCCTTAAGACACTTTTAAAATGTACATTTATTAATTTCAAGCCTACAAATGGGTAACATTATGAGAAAAACAAAGTCAACAAAAAATGTAGCTAGGTCTGACATTTTCATTAAAGGCCCAACTATTGAGTAATCCTTATTAAAATTGTTCGTAGTTCTTACCAAACTTTCTAGAGTGCTAAAACTATATAGTATTTTATTAAATCCTTAGATCCATATACAACTTGTCTGGAAATAATTATATATATATATATATATATATATATATATATATTAGTTTACCAGTACTTACGTAAGTATTTTTTGAATGATCTATAAACTCTTGTTAAGAGAGAAATGTGTTAGGATACTAATAAGACCAGTAGGACATCAACACTGCTGGAAGATGGAAACAATGTTAAGATTTCTGAGAAGAAAATAACCAAGTGGAAAAAAAAAAGCGTGATTCTGAAAACCTGGTTGCTAACAGAAAGGAATAAAATCACAAAAGCCTGGGTAAATATATTCCCTTCCTACTTGAGATCATTGACTTTTATGGTCATGCACATTTTTCTTTTATTCACAAGAATATGTGTAGTATTTCTCACAAACATATACAACCATGGTGTCTACTAGTAAATATTTCTTGTATTTCAGCATTTCACATGAAGAAGTGGCTCCAAGAGAAGTGACACAAGAAAAGGTCAGTGAGTGTAAAATATTTTTCATCAAAAACTAGGAATGTAGGCTCTCTCAGACGCCTTCCTCATAGAAAGGCTAAGCAACTCCTTTGTTTAAACACTTAGATCTCAACTCTTTTGAGGAGCAGTCAGGGGTGTAAATACTCTAATCCTTTACATGGGCTCTTCCCAAGTTCATAAGGGCAAAGGCCATTTGAATCCTAAACTTTTTCATATTGTTGTAACAAAGTATTATCTATCAGTTTCCTATAAAAGGTGATAGATCTTTGCTCCTGTGATTGAGCAGGGAACACCCTAGAGTAAAATCACTTGGGACATGATCTGCCAGGGCCCATCTGCACCCAGGAGCTGGGCAGCACCATGGCTATCTGTGTACCTATCCTGCCAGGGGACATCTGCCCTGCAGGGAGTCCCACATTTAGAGGTGAGGCCACCATCTTTGCTCCTGTGACTGAGCAGACAGGTGCAGCTAGGTATGCTGGGAACATCTGAATGTAAGATCACTTGGGACACAGGCCACCAGGGCCCCACTTGCACCCAGGAGCTGGGCAACGCCACAGCCTTCTGTGCACCTATCCTGCCAGGGGACATCTGCCCTACAGGGAGTCCCACAGTTAAAGGGAGTCCCACTTTTAGAGTTCAGGCCTCCATCTTTGCTGCTATAACTGAGCAGCCAGGGGCAGCCAGGTACGCAGGGAACACCAGAGTATAAGATCACTTGGGACACGACACACCAGGGCACTACCTGCACCCAGGAGTTAGGCAGTGCCACTATAGCCTTCTGTGCACCTAGTCTGCTTGTGGACATCTGCTCTTTAGGAAGTCCCATGGTTAGAGGTGAGGCCACCATCTTCACTCCTGCAACTGAGTGGGCCGTTACAGACAGGAAAGCAGAGAATACACAGGTGTAAGATCACTTGGGACTCGGTCTGCCAGGGTCTCACTTGCACCCAGGACCACAGCACTCTGTGCCAGGGGTGATGAGATAGGCTGGCAGGCACACAGGTGGGACAAGCACCACCCAGTAACAGCAGGACCAACTAACCCCAGAGAAAACCAGATGGCAAAATGTAAACATAGGAACAATAGTAACAGAAATCAAGGCAATATGGCACAATCAGAACCCAATCCTCACACAACAGCAAGTTCTAGATACCCCAACACACAAGAAAAGCAAGATTTGTATTTAAAAATCACAGCTCATAATGCTAATAGGGGGCTTGAAGAAGGACATAAATAATTCCTTTAAAGAAATACAGGAGAATACAAATAAACAGGGAGAAGCCCTTAAAGAACTACAGGAAAACACAACGAAAGAGGTGAAGGAATCGAACAAAGCCATCCAGGATCTAAAAATGGAGGTAGAAACAATAAAGAAATCACAAAGGGAAACAACTCTGGACATAGAAAGCCTAAGAAAGAAGTCAGGAGTCATGGATCCAAGCATCAACAACAACAGAATCCAAGAGATAGAAGAGAGAATCTCAGATACAGAAGATTCCATAGAAAGCATTGACACAACAATCAAAGAAAATGCAAAATGCAAAAGTTCTGATCCAAAACCTCCAGGAAATCCAGAACAAAATGAGAAGACCAAACCTAAGGATTATAGGTATAGAAGAGAGTGAAGATTTCCAACTTAAAGGGCCAGTAAATGTCTTCAACAAAATTATAGAAGAAAACTTCCCTAAGCTAAAGAGATGCCCACGAGCATACAAAAAGCCTACAGAACTCCAAATAGAGTTCACCAGAAAAGAAATTCCTCCTGGCACATAATAATTAAAATGCCAAATGTACTAAACAAAGGAAGAATATTAAAAGCAGTAAGGGAAAAAGGTCAAGTAATATATAAAGGTAGAGCTATCAGAATTACACCAGACTTCTCACCAGAGACCATGAAAGTGAGAATAGCCTGGGCAGATGTCATACAGACCCTAAAAGAACACAAATGCCAACCCAGACTGCTATATCCAGCAAATCTCTCAATTACCATAGATGGAGAAACCAAGGTATTCCATGACAAAAACCAATCTTTCCGCAATTCGAGCTCTTCAAAGGACAATGAATGGAAAACAGCAACAAAAGGAACAAAACTACACACTAGAAAAAGCAAGAAATTAATCTTCTTTCAATGAATCCAAAAGAAGATAACCACACAAACATAAGAATTGCATCAAAAATAGCAGGAAGCAACAATCACTATTCCTTAATATCTATTAACATCAATGGACTCAATTCTCCAATAAAAAGACATAGACAAACAGACTTGATATGTAAAAAGGAAACTCATACAGGAAACGAATCTCAGTGTCAAAAGACAAACACTACCTCGGAGTAAAAGGCTGGAAAACAGTTGTCCCAGCAAATTGTCACAGGGAACAATCTTGAACAGCCATTCTAATATCCAATAAAATAGACTTTCAAACAAAAGTCATCAAAAAAGACACAGAACTTTGTAGGAATCAAAGGAAAAGTCTACCAAGAAGAACTCTCAATTCTGAACATCTATGCTCCAAATAGAAGGGCACCCTCATTCGTAAAAGAAACTTTACTAAAGCTTAAAACACATATTGCATGTCACACAATAATTGTGGATGACTTCAACACCCCACTCCTCAATGGACAGATCAGGGAAAGACAAACGAAACAGAGACATAGTGAAACTAACAGAAGTTTTAGACCAAATGGATTTAATAGATATCTACAGAACATTTCATCCCAAATCAAAAGAATATACCTTCTTCTGAGCACCTCATGGTACCTTCTCCAAAATTGACATGTAACTTGTCACAAAACCAACCTCAACAGATATAAGAAAATCAAACTACTCCCATGACTCCTATCAGATCACTATGGAGTATGGGTGGTCTTCAATAGCAACAAAAACAAGGGAAAGCCCACATACACACAGAAGCTGAACAATGCTCTACTAAATGATACCTTGGTCAAGGAAGAAATAAGGAAAGAAATCAAAGACGTTTTAGAATTTAATGAAAATGAAGGCAAAACATACTCAAATTTATGGAGCAAAATGAAAGCAGTGCTAAGAGGAAAACTCAGAGCTCTGAGTGTCTACAAAAAGAAGCTGGAGAGAGCATACACTAGCAGTTTAACAGCACACCTGAAAGCTTTAGAACAGAAAGAAGCTAATACACGCAAGGGGAGTAGAAGGCAGGAAATCATCAAACTCAGGACTGAAATCAACCAAGTAGAAACAAAAAGAACTATACAAAGAATCAACAAAACCAGGAGCTGTTTCTTTAAGAAAAATCAACAAGATAGATAAACCTTTAGCCAGATTAACCAGAAGCCACAGAGACAGGATAAAAATAAACAAAATCAGAAATGCAAAGGGAGAAATAACAACATAAAATGAAGAAATTCAAAAACTCATCAGATTCTACTACAAAACCCTATACTCAACACAAATGGAAAATCTGGATAAAATGGACAATTTCCAAGAGAGATACGAAATACCAAACTTAAATCAGGATCAGACAGACCATCTACACTGCCCAATAACTCCAAAAGAAATAGAAGTGTCCAAAAAAAAAAAAAAAAAAAAAAAAAAAAAAAAAAAAAAAAAAAAAAAAAAAAGCAAAGGACCAGAAGGTTTTAGTGCAGAATTCTATCATTCTATCAGACCTTCAAAGAAGACC
This sequence comes from Apodemus sylvaticus, assembly GCF_947179515.1. Classification (NCBI taxonomy): domain Eukaryota; kingdom Metazoa; phylum Chordata; class Mammalia; order Rodentia; family Muridae; genus Apodemus; species Apodemus sylvaticus. The sequence continues at coordinate 16,909,223 of NC_067473.1, read as the reverse complement.
TAACACCAATACTCTTCAAACTATTCCACAAAATAGAAACAGAAGGAACACTACCCAACTCGATCAATGAAGCCACAATTTCTCTGATACCAAAACCACACAAAGATCCAACAAAGACAGAGAACTTCAGACCAATTTCTTTTATGAAAATAGATGCAAAATATACTCAATAAAATTCTTGCCTACCAAATCCAAGAACACATCAAAACAATCATTCACCATGATCCAGTGGGGTTCATCCCAGGGATGCAGAGATGGTTCAATATATGGAAATTCCTCATTGTAATCCATTAAATTAACCCTTTACATAAGGAAACTCAGAGAAAAAATTTTATGTTCATTTCATTAGATGTTGAAAAAGCATTTGACAAAATTCTGCATCCTTTCATGTTAAAAGTCTTGGAAAAAACAGGAATTCAAAGCCCATATCTAAACATAGTGAAAGCAAGATACAGCAAACCAGTAGCCAACATCATTCTAAATGGAGAGAAACTTGAAGCAATCCCACTAAAATCAGGAACTAGACAAGGATGCCCTCTCTCTGCATATTTATTCAATATAGTACTTAAAGTTCTAGATGGAGCAATTAGACAACAAAACGAGGTCAAAGGGATACAATTTGGAATGGCAGAAATCAAACCATCACTATTTGTAGATGATATGATAGTATACTTGAGCGACCCAAAAAACTCCACTAGAGATCTCCTACAGCTGATAAACAACTTCAGCAAAGTGGCCAGATATAAAATTAACTTAAGCAAATCAGTAGCCTTCCTATACTCAAAGGATAAACAGGCTGAGAAAAGAAATTAGGGAAATGGCACCCTTCACTATAGCCACAAACAGTATCTTGGTGTGACTCTAACCAAACAAGTGAAAGATCTGTATGACAAGAACTTCAAGTCTCTGAAGAAAGATATCAAAAAAGAGTTCAGAAGATGGAAAGATATTCCATGCTCATGGATTGGCAGGATTAATACAGTAAAAATGGCCATCTTGCCAAAAGCAATATACAGATTCAATGCAATCCCCATCAAAATTTCAACTCAATTCTTCATAGAGTTAGAAAAATCAATTCTCAAAATCATCTGGAATAACAAAAAAAAAAAAAAAAACCCGGGATAGCTAAAACTATTCTCAACAGTAAAAGAACTTCTGGGGGAATCAGTATCCTGGACCTCAAGTGTACTACAGAGCAATAGTGTTAAAAACTGCATGGTATTGGTACAGTGACAGCAGGTAGATAAATGGAGTAGAACTGAAGACTCAGAAATGAATCCACACACCTATGGTCACTTGATCAACGGATCTAAAACCATCAGTGGAAAAAAGATAGCCTTTTCAACAAATGGTTCTGGCTCAACTGAAAGCTAGCATGCAGAAAACTGCAAATCGATCCATTCTTGTCTCCTTGTATTAAGCTCAAGTCCAAGTGGACAAAAGATCTCAACATAAAAGCAGACACACTGAAACTAACAGAAAAGAAACTGGTGAAGAGCCTTGAGCACATGGGCACAGGAGAAAATTTCCTGAACTGAAGAGCAATAGCTTATGCTCTAAGTTCAAGAATTGACAAATGGGAAATCATAAAATTACAAAGTTTCTGTAAGGCAAAGGACATTGTCAAAAGGCCAAACTGGCAACCAACAAATTGGGAAAAGATATTTACCAACCTTACATCCAATAGCGGGCTAATAGTCAAAATAAACAAAGAACTTAAGAAGTTAGATTCCAGAGAATCAAATAACCATATTAAAAATGGGGTACAGAGCTAAACAAAGAATTTTTATCTGGAGAATTTCATAGCAGCACTAATTCTAATAGCCAGAAGCTGGAAAGAACCCAGATGTCCTTCAACAGAGGAACGGATACAAAAAATGTAGTATATATGCACAATGGAGTACTATTCAGCCATTAGAAACAATGAATTCATGAAATTGTTAGACAAATGGATGGAGCTGGAGAACATCATCCTAAGTGAGGTAACCCCATCTTAAAAGCACACTAATGGTATGCACTCACTGATATGTGGATATGCACATATCAAAAGATGCCCAAGAAGGAAGGAGTGGCCCCTGGAGTGGAGCAGTGTAGGGAAATACCAGAACAGGGAAGTGAGAAGGGGTGGATGGGGGAACAGGGGGAGGGAAGAGAGGTTATAGGACTTGCAGGAGGGGGGATCAAGGGCAGGGGAAATCATTTGAAATGTTAATAAGGAATATATTGAATAAAAAAAGAAAAGAGAGAAAAAATAAAATAAAAATGGGGTACAGATTTAAACAAACAATTTTTACCTAAGGAATATTGAATGGCTGATAAGCACCTAAAGAAATGTTCAACATCCATAGTTATCTAGGAAATGCAAATCAACACAACCCTGAGATTTCACCTCACACCAGTAGGAATGGCTAAGATCAAAAACTCAGGTGCTGGGAAGGATGTGGAGAAAGAGGAACACTCCTCCACTGCTGGTGTAATTGCAAGCTGGCACAAAGATGCTGGAAATCAGTTTGGTTGTTCCTACAAAAACTGGGCATAATACTACCAGAGGACCCTGCTATACCACTCCTCCAGCATATATCCAGAGGATTCCCCAGCATGTAATAATGACACATGCTCCACTATGTTCATAACAGCCCTATTTATAATATCCAGAAGCTGGAAAGAACCCAGATGTCCCTCAACGGAGAAATGGATACGGAAAATGTGGTATATTGACACAATGGAAGACTACTCAGCTATTAAAAACAATGAATTCATGAAATTCTTAGGCAAATGGGTGGAACTGAAAAATGTCATCCTAAGTAAGGTAACCCAATGGCAAAATAACACACATGTTATGCACTCACTGATAAGTGGATATTAGCCCAGAAGTTTGGAATACACAAGACTCGATTCACTTATCAAATGATGCCCAAGAAGAAGGAAGAACAGAGTATGGATACTCTAGTCCTTAGAAGGGGGAACAATATACCCACAGAAGAAGATGCAAAGACAAAGTGTGGAGCAGAGTCTGAGAGAAAGATCATCCAAAGACTACCCTGCCTAGGTATGCATCCCATATACAGTTACAAAACCCAGACACTATTATTGATTCCCACAAGTACTTGCTGACTTGGAGCCATATATAGTTGTCACCTATGAGGCTCTTCTAGTGCATGACAAATACAGAGAAGGACACACTCATCCAGCCATTGAACTGAACACAGGGTCCCTAATGGAGGAGCTAGAGAAAGGACCCGAGGAGCTGAAGGGGTTTGGAGTGTCATAAGAGGAACAATGATATGGGCCACCCACTACCCCCAGAGCTCCCAGGAAGAAAAACATCAACCAGATAGTACACATGGAGTTACCCATGGCTCCAGGTGCATAGACAGCAAAGGATGGCCTTGATGGACATCAAAGGCAGAGAGGTGCCTGGTCGAGGCAACAGTGTAGGGAAACACCAGGTCAGAGAACCTGGAGGGGGTTGATTGGGGAACAGGAGGAGGAGAGATGGCTTATGGGACTTTTGCGAGGGGGGAACCAGGAAAGGAGAAATCATTTGAAAGGTAAATAAAGAATATATCTGAGGATAGTGTGAGCGGCGGCAGCAGCAGCAGCAGCAGCAGCAGCAGCAGCAGCAGCGGCTGGTCCAGAGGAAGGGCCATCAGCAGTAGAACCAAGCGGACAGGGTCCAGGCAGACCCGGCGCCCACGACCACTGGCCATCGCTGGCCAGCCAGGCTGCAAGCAGCGGCGGATTTACGGTGCCTTTCACCACACAGAAGCCACATCAGAACTCTGCCTCCCGCCAGTCAGTTACCAAGGCTCCATATTGGTTCTCGGTCGCCAGAGAAATCAGACTGAGGTACGCAAATATAACCCGAGACCAACATCGCGGGGGTCTAAGCCCGACGGGCATTGGCCTGCACCCAGGCCCTGGGCTGATCGGGGGTCCACCGGGGTACAAACCCGGCCAGGAGGTTTTTTTCCTCCCGGGCCCGCGCGCGCACCACCACCATTTTGCCTAAGGGAAGCCAGGGAGACCTAGCAGGCAAAACCAAACCGGCTAACAGGCATAGCCCGAGGCGGACATAGCAGGGGTCTCAGACGGTCAGGCCCTGGACTGCCCCCAGGTCCTGGGCTGCTCGGTGGGCCATCTGTGTGCCGACCCAGCCAGGAGCTTGTTTGCCCGGGCCGGCGTGCACCGCAGCCATTTTGCCTACGGGAAGCCAGAGAGACCTAGCAGGCAAAACCAAACCAGCTAACAGACATAGCCCAAGGCAGACATAGCAGGGGTCTCAGACGGTCAGGCCCTGGACTGCCCCCAGGCCCAGGACTGCTCGGTGGGCCATCTGTGTGCCGACCCAGCCAGGAGGTTGTTTATCGGGGCCGTTTGCGTACCACCGCCATTTTGCCTACGGGAAGCCAGAGAGACCTAGCAGGCAAAACCAAACCGGCTAACAGGCATAACCCGAGGCGGACATAGCAAGGGTCTCAGACGGTCAGGCCCTGGACTACCCCCAGGTCCTGGGCTGCTCGGCAGGCCATCTGTGTGCCGACCCAGCCAGGAGCTTGTTTGCCCGGGCCGGTGCGCACCGCCGCCATTTTGCCTACGGGAAGCCAGAGAGACTAGCAGACAAAACCAAACCAGCTAACAGGCATAGCCCAAGGCGGTCATAGCAGGGGTCCCAGACGGTCAGGCCCTGGACTGCCCCCAGGCCCTGGGCTGCTCGGTGGGCCATCTGTGTGCCAACCCGGCCAGGAGGTTGTTTATCCGGGCCAGTTTGCGCACCACCGCCATTTTGCCTACGGGAAGCCAGAGAGACCTAGCAGGCAAAACCAAACCAGCTAACAGGCATAGCCCAAGGAGGACATAGCGGGGGTCTCAGACGGTCAGGCCCTGGACTGCCCCCAGGCCCTGGGCTGCTCGTTGGGCCATCTGTGTGCTGACCCAGCCAGGAGCTTGTTAGCCCAGCAGACTCTCCCAGCACTCTCAGGGAACTCGCGCACGCCACCATCCTAGCCACCTGACACACCCAATTAACACCCACAGCTGAGGGGAACTTTGCACCGACATTGGCCTGCCAGGCTTTTGCCTAGACTCAGGGCCTGAGCAGCTAGGCTAGCCTTGTGTGCACCAACCCGGTTGGGAGTTCTGCTGCCCAGATCAGCCTGGGCGGCAGCACCACATCTCCAAGTCCTGCAAGTGGCTAGCTGGGTTTCCGGGCGGCCAGCTGGGAGAAGTCAGTGTGCTCCAGTGAATCCAGCGGGCCCCAGCGGGAGCCTTTGGGTGCCTGCTTTGGGATCTGAACAGCCTGGGCAGCAGCACCCTGTCTACAAGCAGTGCAGGAGGTAAGCTGTGCACCAGAGGCCAACTGGGAAGGGGCAGCTTGCACTGGTGAGTCCAGCATTGACAAGACAAACTAACACCAGTGAGAACTAGATGGCAAAAGGCAAACGCAGGAACGTCGCTAACAGAAATCAAGGCAATATGGCAACATCTGAACCCAATTCTCCTCTACCAACATGTCCTGGATACCCCATCACACCAGTAAAACAAGATTTGGATTTAAAATCACTGGTCATGATGCTGGTACAGGAACACATGAAGGACATACGTAAAGAAATTCAGGAGAAAATGGATCAAAAGTTAGAAGCCCTTGCAAGGGAAACACAAAAATCATTGAAAGAAATCCAGGAGAATACAAAAGCCAACAAAGAGGAAATGCAAAAAACACTTAAAGAAATACAGGAGAACTTTGGTCAACAGGCTGAGGTCATGAGACTATGAAGGCTAGAAGGTCCTGGGCAGATCTCATGCAGACTCTAAGAGAACACAAATGCCAACCAAAACTACTATATCCAGCAAAACTCTCAATCACCATAGATGGAGAAACAAAGAATTCTCACCTGAAGAACTTCGGATGGCAGAGAAGCATCTTAAAAAAATGCTCAACTTCATTAGTCATTAGGGAAATGCAAATCAAAACAACCCTAAGATTTCATCTTACACCAGTCAGAATGGCTAAGATTAAAAATTCAGGAGACAGCAGGTGTTGGAGAGGGTGTGGAGAAAGAGGAACACTCCTCCACTGCTGGTGGGGTTGCAAATTGGTACAACCACTCTGGAAATCAGTCTGGTGGTTCCTCCGAAAACTGGGCACCTCACTTCCAGAAGATCCTGCTATACCACTCCTGGGCATATACCCAGAGGATTCCCCACCATGTAATAAGGATACATGCTCTACTATGTTCATAGCAGCCCTATTTATAATTGCCAGATGCTGGAAAGAACCCAGGTATCCCTCAACAGAAGAGTGGATGCAAAAAATGTGGTATATCTACACAATGGAGTACTATTCAGCCATTAGAAACAATGAATTCATGAAATTCTTAGGCAAATGGATGGAGCTAGAGAACATCATACTAAGTGAGGTAACCCAGACTCAAAAGGTGAATCATGGTATGCACTCACTAATAAGTGGTTATTAACCTAGAAAGCTGGAATACCCAAAACATAATCCACACATCAAATGAGATACAAGAAGAAAGCAGGAGTGGTCCCTGTTTCTGGAAAGACTCAGTGAAACAGTATTTGGCAAAACCAGAACGGGGAAGTGGGAAGGGGTGGGAGGGAGGACAGGGGAAGAGAAGGGGGCTTACAGGACTTTCGGGGAGTGGGGGGGGGGCTAGAAAAGGGGAAATCATTTGAAATGTAAATAAATTATATCGAATAAAAAAATAACAAAAAAAAAGAATATATCTAATAAAAACTTTTAAAAAATGATAGAGAACCGGTGAATTTGATGATAAACATTTGTGGGTTTAGTTCTACTTACTAGAAAACAAGAAAACAAATACCAAGTATATCAATGTAGGCTAGTAAATATGAAGAATTTGCATTGTAAGCAAATACATAATTCAGCTGTGATTCACAGTCAGCCCAGATCAGGAGACATGAGCTTTGCTCTCCCATTGCCCCTTGGTTTATGACCATTTGACTTTGCCTGTGCACTATGAATGTAGTCCTAAAACCCAAACTTTAACTAGATTTTATTTTTAATTAATAAATCATAACACATGTTTTTGGGTTTGGCACATTGCATTCAGTGCTCAAGTTAGAGTAGTTATCCTGTCAATTATTGCCAACATTGTATATTTTGTTGTGGCAAGAATGTTAAAAGTCATTACCATCTGTAGTCAACACAAGCTCTTCCATCTAGAACTCCACTAGCTGACTTCTATTGCATTGCAACATCATACCTGTTAGCCAGCCCTTTACTCCACCCATTTAAAGGGTTGGAGAGATGGCTCAGTGATGAAGAACACTAGACCTGAGTCCAATTCCCAGCACCCATATGGCAGTTCACAACTGCCTATAACTCCAGTTTCAGGGAGAATTCAACAGACACACAAGTAGGCAAAACACTAATCCCCATCAAATAAAAATAAATTAGAAAAAACAGAAGGACTACCCACTACAATATGTTTTAAATATTAAGAAGAAATATTGAGAAACTTATTTTAAAAACCCATTGTGTTCTCAAGGCTGTTAGGTGAAATTCTTTCAGAGGAACCAGTGGCCCAGAAGGAATTTCATTTCAAATAACTAAAAGGAAAATTTGGTAGGGTTTCAGCCTGAAGCTATATACAGATAACTTTAGTGTGTGCTGGCAACAATTAATTTATTGCACATCTGAAGCACCACTGATGTGTATTAAACTCTTTGATGGGGTAATTCTTTCAAAGTATGCTTTTAGTCCAGTCAGGTGTATGACTACGTATTGATAGCCATTGATCAGATTCTTATGACTGCAAATACGGCCTTTATATAGTAGTACTAGCAAGGACTGTGGAAGCTCTGACTCTAAAGGACGAGGGAAGTCAGAAAGACTCTCCAAAAACATGGACATAGGCATGGTGAACTCAAGAACTACAAGGCAGTTAACACAGAATGGGAATTCCCAAAAGGGATCCATGTTGTTGTTCAGAGCACAAAAGTTAGACCCCCCGCCATAATGCTCAACATCCATTTCCTGACCATTATCACAAGCACAGTTTATGTCACGAGTGTTATATGATGTTTTATTTCCCTAATGTAACTCAAGGATGAATTATTTCCCATGGTAATGAAATTGTTACCTCCTCGGCAATATTATGAGAAAAGAGAATGCATGATAGATAATAGATATTTTTCAACAAATCATGTCAGTCCACAGTTCTACCATTTACTAACTTTTGAGTGAATGAGCATTCAAACCATAGATTTCATTACTCTAAAATGAATGTAATTTCCATGTAACATAATTTCACAATTAACTAAAGGCTCCCAATAAATCAACTCTTTGAACTTGAGGTATATGAAGACATTTTATATGTCTTTCTAAAATTAAAATTCATAATATTTATATAATAAACTTTTATTGAAAATGGCATTTACATTTCAGGTTCAACTGTTCCCCATATTGACAAGAACATTTTGGTTCTCAGAATGAAGTAGTTGCAACTGACATTTCAAAATAAGTCCCAATTATGGCATTTACCACATTTTTTACTATACAGTTCATTTGTTACAGATGGTACATGGTACACATTTTAAATAATAACCACATTTTAAAAGGGCAACACAATGCAACAAAAGCAATTAAGCTTCCCTCCCACCCAGAACTGACAATTCATTGAGTAGAACAATATGCTAGGCATTTTTTGTATGCTCTTTCCAGGTAGTTTTTATATGTGAAGTGACTGGGCCGAACTTAAGATCTTCTGGCAAAGTCTCCAAATGTCAAAGGAGCTGAATAGAGGCATTTAAAATGAAATGATTCCAATATGAAAAATTATTAGTGGTTTCAAAAAGTAAATAATATGAGAATTGTTTGTATTTTATTCTCTGTGCTAATATACACTGTTTAGAAATCTTAATTGTAATGAAATTTCATTATGATCCATATAGTAAGTGCTCACTTTGCACTCACAAGTTGTTAGTCTATGATGAGCATATGTTTCCAGCTACTACTGTAGATGACATTTTTGGGGATGTTGTGTTCTCAGACAAACATACTGCACTATAGCTGTCCATATAGAGCTGTGATTTCAATTAGTGATTCACAGCACATTATGAGGAATTCATATATATTTTGGTTTAGCTTATATGTGAAGAAATTTATGACAAATTCTGCATAAAAATGAGTTAAAGAGCCTAAAGCAATTGACATAAGGACAAAAGTGAATCTACTACAGTTCTCTAATTATTTAAATTGGTTAAAAATTAATTTATTAATTTTAAGTATGCCTTATTGTATGTGTGTGTTTGTGTGCATGCTGTACAAAAGCAAAGGCAAAGGCCTTTATAATCTCCAAATTGTTCTTCAGAAACATAGTAATTCTAGTAATGATTTAGCAAGAATATATATCTTTAATAATGCTGTTAATTTACTATTATATAAATTTGTATGAAGTCTGTAACTATTAATTATCTCCCAAGTTCAGAGTCCATATTTTAGACCTACATTTTGTTTAGATTTCATAATTTTTCATATAACTTATAAAATGCATTATTATAATATTTAAATAGAAAGAGAATATGATGAGTAAAACTAAATATTGCCTTATTTTCCCATGATTTTCCCATTGAAATACTAGAAATGCTAAATAATAATCAATGCTCTATTTAATGTGATACAGTGATTATAGAGCATTAATTTTCATAGTTTTAATTTTCATAGTTTTTTTCATAATTTTCAAAGTTTCAGTATAGAGCATGTTAATTTTCAACCTGCATCCTCTTTTAAAACATTGTCCTTTAAAATATACAGCAAAATTTAAGCAATATCAACTTGTTCCTTAAAGGCACAACAATAAAATCATAAATTGGAGGAAGGACTATATTACTTTAATTCCAAAAATTCATGTTTTTGTGACTATGTTGTACAAATATAATAGTTTCCTAGGATGCTTTTCAAGTATTTCCAAGAAATTGTGAGAGTGTGGCTGGCATTTGCTGTGGACTTTTCTTAAGTGCTCAAGATTAAACAAGAAAAAAAAAAAAACGACATATCTGCACACACCAAAGTCATCAGAAATTGAATGATGTCTAAGGCAATATTCCTTCTTTATCCTGCAGATCAATCAGGTGTCACCATGGAGACATATGCAGACCCTTCTTCCTCACCTGGTTTCCCATCTTGTATTATGATACGTATTTTAAAAAGATACTTTTAAAAAGATCATCACTTTAACAAAGTCAGAAAATTGGATGAAACCATTTCAATGTGGTTTTTTTTTTTAATCTATGTGTGCATAAGACCTACGTGGTGGTTTTTTATTTGTATGCAAATTGATTTTCATGGACTGTTAAGGCCATTCTCTCTTTTTTTTATATTATATACAATTTTTTTCCTTTACTTGTCTTTTTTTATTGAAAGGGGAAGTAAAAACACTTTATGATAAAATTAAAGATTTACATGGAAATTACTTCAGATAAACACATTAAAATGGATAATTTTCATGGAAAATTATAAAGTGGTAGACATGTAAAACATTGGTAAATTACTTAAAATATGGAATAGAAAAATTTTATGAAGATAACGTGGAAAATCTTCTGATAAAATTGTAGGAAAAAGAAAAAATGTTAGAATTGAAGATTATCATGGAAAATTTTATATAGATAACAATGATGGTAGGCATAAAAGTATTGCTAAGTTGATTGAAAGTGGAATTATAAACATTTTCTGATAAACTTGAAGATTACATGGGAAATATTTCTGATAAAATTGTAGAAATATATAGAAAAACATGTTAAAATTAACAATTATCATGGAAATTATACAGATAAAATGATAGACATAAAGATAATTCTAAGTTGATTGAAAGTAGAATTATAAAAATTTTCAGTTAAAATTAAAGATTTATATGAAAAATATTTCTGGTAAAATTCAAGAAATATATAGACAAAGATGTTAAAATTGACTATTTCATGGAAGAATTTACATATAAAATAGTACATATAAAACTTTTTCTAAATTGACTGAAGGTAGAATTAGAAACATTTGTGATAAAATCAAAGACTTACATTGAAAACATTTGTGATAAAATTGAGGAAGTATATAGACATATTAAAATTGAAGATTATCATGCAAACTAATGCAAATAAAATGGTAGAACTGAAAACATTACTAAACTAATTAAAAGGGGAATTACAAACATTTTCTAATAAAATTGAAGATTTACATGGGAAATATTTCATTTGTCTATGTCTTTTTATTGGGGAGTTGAGTCCATTGTTGTTAAGAGATATTAAGGAATAGTGATTGTTGCTTTCTGGTTTTATTTTTTTTATTTTTTTTTTGTTATTTTTATGTTTGTGTGGGTATCTTCTTTTGGGTTTCTTGGAAGAAGATTACTTTCTTGCTTTTTCTAGGGTGCAGTTTCCCTCCTTGTGCTTTTTCTAGGGTACATTTTCCATCTATTATCCTTTGTACGGCTGGATTTATGGACAGATATTGTGTAAATTTGTTTTTATCATGGAATATCTTGGTTTCTCCATTTATGGTGATTGAGAGTTTTGCTGGCTATAGTAGCCTGGGCTAACATTTTTTGTCTCTTAGGGTCTGTATGAGGTCTGCCCAGGATCTTCTAGCTTTCATCTCTGGTGAGAAGTCTGGTATAATTCTGATAGGTCTGCCTTTATATGTTACTTTCCCTTTTTCCCTTACTGCTTTTAATATTTTCTTTGTTTAGTGAATTTAGTGTTTGGATTATTATGTGCTGGGAGGACTTTCTGTTCTGGTCCAGTCTGTTTGGAGTTCTGAAGGCTTCTTGTATGTTCTTGGGCATCTTTTTCTCTAGGTTAGGGAAGTTTTCTTCTACAATTTTGTTGAAGATATTTATTGGGCCTTTAAGATGTAAATCCTTGCTCTCATCTATACCTATGATCCTTAGGTTTGGTAATCTCATTTTGTCCTGGAGTTCCTGAATGTTTTGGGTTACCAGCTTTATGAATTTTGCATTTTCTTTAACTGTTGAGTCAATGTTTGCTGTGGTATCTTCTGCACCTGAGGTTCTTTCTTCTATCTCTTGTATTCTGTTCTTGATGCCTGCATTTATGACTCCTGAATTCTTTCCAAGGTTTTCTATCTCCAGAGAAGTCTCACTTTGTGATTTGTTCCTACTTCTACTTTTAGATACTGGATGGAGTTTTGTTCAGTTCTTTCAGCTTATTGTTTGTGTTTTCCTGTAATTCTTCAAGGGATTTTTGTGTATCTTCTTTACTGGCTTCTGCCTGTTTACCAATGTTCCCCTATATTTCTTTAAGAGAGTTATTTAAGTCTTTCTTGAAGCCCTCTATCAGCATCATGAGATATGATTTTAAATCCAACTCTTGCTTTTCTGCTGTGTTGGGGTATTCTGGACTTGTTGTGGAGGGAGAACTGGGTTCTGATGTTGACATGTGGCCTTGGTTGGTAGGGTTCTTGTGCTTGCCTTTCGCCATCTGGTTATCTCTGGTGCTAGTTGGTATTGTTGTCTCTGGTTGGAGTTTGTTCCTACTGTGGGCCTGTAAGCCTATGTCCTTACTCCTCTGAGCTCAAAAGTGAGAGTACTGCTGGGAGATCTGTCTCTTCTGGTGGGCTATGCACAGAAGGCTGTGGCATTTTCCAACTCCCTGGTACAAATGGCAACAGGAAGACATTCATCTCAGCTGCTTCACTGATCTTATGCCCTGTGTGTTCCTAACTGGTCCTCTCCAGAGAGAAGGTGGAGATCTCACCTCTCTGCTCAGAAGTGAAAGGACTGCTGGGAGATAACTCTTTCCTGGTGGGCTATGGCCATTCTCATTAAATGGAATGTGACTGAAGGAAACTTGAGTGTGTTATTTAATTTGTTGAACAAAATTTAAAGATAATCATAATACAATGGGTTGAATGGATGAATAAATCATGCATGTTAATTCCTGCAAATTTAAATGAAAAATAATCAAAATCACTTAAGGTAAGAAACATACTTATCTTAGGGATGACTTAGTTCAGTAGAGACAACTCTGTGACTGCAGCTTGAGCAATCTTCAAGCCATTTTCATTTTGGATGTTAAATATATTTTTTCTGCCTCTGATACATTGGTCAGTGCTTGCCTCTAATGCGTTAGGCCTTGGGTTTTATCCCCAGTACAAACAAAGAAAGGTTTAAAGAAATGTGAATTTTTTTATTTGTACTTGAGCTTCTTAGAGGAATACTTATTTTTCTTAGTAAGTGTCTTTGTTAGAGTTGCTATTCCTGCACAAACATCATGACCAAGAAGCAAGTTGGGGAGAAAATGGTTTATTCAGCTTACAGTTGCAAATTGCTGTTTATCACCAAAGGAGGTCAGGACTGGAACTCAATCAGGTCAGGAAGCAGGAGCTGATGCAGAGGCCATGGAGGGATGTTTCTTACTGGCTTACTTCCCCTGGCTTGCTCAGCCTGCTCTCTTATAAAACCCAAGAATACCAGCCCAGAGATGGTACCATCCACAATCCCCCCCCCCCTTGATCACTAATTGAGAAAATGCCCCACAGCTGGATCTCATGGAAGCACTTCCCTATCTGAATCTTCTTTCTCCATGATAACTCCAGCCTGTGTCAAGTTGACACCCAAAACCAGCCAGTACAATTGACACCTTGTCAACTTGATACACAAACACATCACTATTAAGCCTCAACCCTTACTTTCTTATTCATCACCAAGATTTAAATAACTTTAAAAGTCCCACAGTCTTTACATATTAAAAGTTAAAATGTCCAATATCTTTTAAAATTCAAAGTCTTTTAAAAATTCAGTCTCTTAACTATGGGCTCCACTAAAATACTTTCTTCCTTCAAGAGGGAAAAATATCAGGGCACAGTCACAATCAAAAGCAAAACTCAAACTCCAATGGTTCAGTGTCTGGGAACCAACTCACAATCTTTCAGGCTCCTCCAAGGGCTTGGGTCACTTCTCCAGCTCTGCCCTTTATAGCACACACCTTGTCTTCTAAGCTCCAGCTGTCTGTACTCCACTGCTGCTGCTGTTCTTGGTGGACATCTCATGTTACTGGCAACTCCAAATCACTGCTGTCTTCTGTTGTAACTAGACTTCACAAATAGCCTATCATAGGCTCTTTGCATGGTGACAAGCCTCACCTCCCATGCATGACCCCTTCAGTCCTGAGCCATCAATTGCAAATGAGGCTACACCTTCAACAATGGCCTTCCATGGCTTTTCATAGTGCTGAGCCTCAGCTGCTCTTCATGACCCTTTCATGCCTTCAAAATGAGTACCACCTGGGTGACTCTTACACAGTACCAAGTAGAGACACATCTCAACATACAGCCATGGCTATCTCTGAAACACAGCCTCTGTACTCTCAGAAAACACTTCCCAGAAGATTTCATCTCAGTGATGCTGGTCTCTTCTTAATCACCGCTAATTTCTTAGCTCCAGCTAGCCAGCATCACTAGTCCCAGTAACACAAAGGTTTGCTTTAGTGGTTCTAGTTTCTGGCTAATCACAACTGATTCTTCAGTCCCAGCTAACTGAAACCACAGAATCTTCACAATCAAAACATTGCTTTAATCTTCCCTCTGAAATTTCACAAGCCAGCCCTCCATCTTCTATGCAGTTCTGAACATTACAACATCCCACAGAGCTCTTAATACCAAATGGCTCATCTAGCCCAATGTTCCTAAGTCCTTTCACAGTCCTCCAGAAAACATGGTCAGGTTGTCACAGGAATACTCCACTATGCTGGTACCAATTTGTCTTAGTCGTGGTTTCTATTCCTGTACAAACGTCATGACCAGGAAGCAAGTTGTGGAGGAAAGGGTTTATTCAGCTTACAGTTCCAAATTGCTGTTTATCACCAAAGAAGGTCAGGACTGGAACTAAACCAGGTCAGGAAGCAGGAACTTATGTAGATGCCCTGGCGGGATGTTTCTTACTGGCTTGCTTCCCCTGGCTTGCTCAACCTGCTCTCTTATAGAACCCAAGAGCACCAGCCCAAAGGTGGTACCACCCATAAGGGGCCCACCCCCTTGCTCACTAATTGAGAAAATGTCCCACAGCTAGAGCTCATGGAGGCACTTCCCCAACTGAAGCTCCTTTCTCTGTGATGACTCCAGCCTGTGTCAAGTTGACCTATAAAACCAGCCAGTACAGTAATTGACTTACTGACTTATTACAATGTATTTATAAAACATAGAAGAAAAGAGTAGAGAAAGAGAGAGTGGAAAAAAGGAACATGTCACATCAAATAATCAGAGGTGATACCTTAAAGTAGTAAAACCAATATCGTCAATCTCAGGATATCGTTCTAAAAGGGGAATCACTCATTCATTGTTAGTCAATATAAGCTTATATTTCTTACTTGTGTTTCTTAGAATGAGGATTAGTGGTGAGGATTAGTTGTTTTGTTTTTTGCAGAAGTCATGGATACCAATGCTACTACATAGAGGACATTTTTTTCTAAGGGGTAAAGGTGACAATATTTAATATGAATTAGGAGTAAAGAAGGTATACTATCAGCCGGGCGGTAGTGGCACACACCTATAATCCCAGCACTTGGGAGGCAGAGGCAGGCAGATTTCTGAGTTCAAAGCCAGTCTGGTCTACAGAGTGAGTTCTAGGACAGCCAGGGCTATGCAGAAAAACCCTTCTTGAAAAACAAACAAAAAAAGAAGAAGAAGAAGGTATACTATCTTTGATTAGAGATGATGATGAAATTTATGAAAATCTAAATTTGACTCAAAGTCAAAGGAAGATTTAGTGACAAGTAAGATAAGGATTGGGACCCAGCTGTTTGTGCTTCAAAAGTGTGTAGACTTAAAAGAAATATACCAAAGATTTCCAGGTTTTATTAGAAACTCAAGGTATCTGAAAATTATTACTAAACTAAAAAGAATTGGTATTATATAACTGACAGCATGGACATATATTCTGCCATATTAAATGAAAAAAGTGAATGCAGTTCATCTAGGAAAATGAATTGCAAAGAAAAACATATATACACTTGTATGATAATGAGAATGTGTGATATTGTTCATCAGGGATGTACGTTTAAGGATTTTCATCACTGTTCCTGGTAAACTATTGTTTTTGACATTTTCATAATGTTCAGGAAGAAATTAAATTGAAGAGATTCACTGTATTGAATATATAAATAACCAGATGTAGTCTATTAGCAACTATGAAGTTATATCTAATAAACTCAGACATATCATGTCTTATTTTTTCCAGCTTACAGGATCCTAATTACTTATATGTATCTTCATGAAGAGATCCTTCCGATGCTTTGATCATCGTAAGTGGAACATTAAAGCCTTTCTGTTCTCTTTTAACTTTCTTGAACTACAATTACTCATCCCTGTTTGCTCCTCAGAGAGCAGACCTTGTGCCGTAAGTATCTTTTTCTCCTAGGTAAAATCAAGTTGAGATTAAGTTGTGTTGAACAAAAGTTAATTAAACAGTCACTCATTTTCCAATAGATTTCCAAATTTTACCAACCCTCAGTAGCATTTTGGTCATCTTTCTTTGAATCGGTCGAACACTGTCAGTAAGGCATTCAGCATTATTTTATTTTCTGTACTCAGTTCAGGTGTGGATAAACTGTGGTCCCTGAGAAAATGTAAGCAGATGGGCTGAAAAACTGTTCCTTCTACTTAGCACATATCTGTGGCTGTTTTCACAAGTAATGGCAGAGTGGAGTAGTGGTGACAGAAACCACATGGCAGCCAAAGCCTGAAACATTTGCTCTCTGACCCTTTACAGAAAATGATTTCCAACCATGAATGGACGTCATAAATGGCATCAATAGACTGCCATTTGTTTTCACTATCACATATCCCTATGTGAGCATGTTGCATTACCTTTGTGAATTGTTCTATAATTCAAACACACATCAAAATCAGTGAATGTGTCATTATAAAGAAAAAAAACATTACAGATTATTTCTGGGAAATTTAGATGTATTTTTATATAATTTCCAGAAAGACTTAGTTATGATTATATCAGCTTTCATTGCTAATGAGCAATTACAGAGTTTAATTCATACAGTTGGTGTCATTATCAGGGTTTCTATTAATATCATTAAACATCACAATCAGAAGCAACTTGAGGAGGAAGCAGTTTTTTATCTCTTACAACACTTAGGTCATACTCTGTCACAAAGATAACTCAAGGCAGTAGCAAAACAGAAGCCATGGGGGAGTGCTGCTTGCTGGTTTGCTCTAGCCCAGGAATGGTAAAACCCACTGTAGGTTGGGCCATTTCACACTAATCATAACAGTATGAAAGGATGAAGGGATGAGATGATAGATGAGAGCTGTACCTAATAGCGTTAACTCGGGAATCTGAAAAGGTCATGGAACACTTGGCCCTCCCAAAAGGGAGAGGCTAAATACATTCCTCAGACCACAGGGAGGTCCCTGCAGCTAGGGAAGACCCAGAGTCAATTGGCTCCCTATCTTATTCCCTAACAATCAATTAGTTTAAAGGTAACACTGTTCTATCAATCACATTGTACCTAATAACAGCTGCCCTGAGAACTGTATAAAAGGCCCGCTGTGTGGGCTGCAGGGGGCTCGTTCTCTCCTCATGTGCAGGGCAACCCCAGCATGCTGGATTGAATAAAAATTCTCTTGCTTTCTATATCAAGTCCCATCTCTGCATGGTCCACTCAGGGGGTCTCTCCAGTAAGTTAAAAGACTCCCTCAAGTCTTACATACGTAAACTTTTGCAAATACCTGACTTAGGCTGAGCTCAGTGTTTCTCTGTTCTAACTATCCCTAGGCCTAGGCAAGGAAGCATCTATCCTCTATATAATCTATTCTTCCAAGATGGCTTATCTTCCAGTTTGACTGATTCAAATTGGCTTCTCTTGGCTTCTGACTGAATTGCTCTGCTTGGCTTCCAATTAACTCTGGTAATCTTTTCTAACCTTCTGACTCTTCTAATTCTTTGGCTTGTTCTACCTTCAGCTACAATCTGTCTCTGGAAAAACGCCTTAATAAAATGGCCTCCTCTCTGTCTTTGTCTCTGTCTCTGTCTCTGTCTCTCTATCCCTGTCTCTTTCATTGTGTCTCTCTGTCTCCCTGTCTCTCTGTCTCTCTCTGTATATGTTTTTTCTGTCTCTCTTTGTCTCTCTGTCTCTGTTATCTGTCTCTCTGTCTCTGTCTTTCTACCCACTGTGTGTGTGTCTGTGTGTGTGTGTGTGTGTGTGTGTGTGTGTGTGCATTGCTGTCTTATATTGCTTCCCTTTCCTATACAGTTCTCATGAGAGTTGAAATTGGCCTTTTCCAACTCTGACACATTTTATAAACTCTTTCTCCTATCTGTTACTTTGTCTGCCTGGAAATTAGACTTCACTTTCAAACATGGCTGCTTTCTTCTTCAAATTAACCTTACCTACCTTGTTTGGGATCAAAGATGTATACCAAGGGTGTGTTTGTTTTCCAGCCAGAGAGATTAAAGGTGTGTCATTCCAGCTGGATCACACCAACCTAGAAGGTTTCTGGATGTGATTCTTTGCCACAGCAATAAAAAAATGCACTACTGGTTTCCCTTGAGGCAATCTTGTGAAAGAATTTTTTTCAACTGATGTTTATCTTCCCTGATATCTTTAGTGTGTGTCAAGTTAATAACAACTAACCAAAACAAAACAAAAAATAACTAGGGCAATTGCCTTATCATATCACTTCATTTCTCACAAAAATTCTGTCACTTAAAAATTTGCATTAGTATTAGTGTTAGTATTAGTAGTAGTATATTTCTTTAAAGAGGAGAAAGTGTTCATTAACACTACTGATTGTACATCACCAAAGAAAAAGACTACTTATGTCAATTTTCCTCATTCTAATGATTAACCCACCCCCCAAAAAATGGTTAATTTTTGTAACTCTGCAAGACTGATGGAATGGCAAAGCTTTGAAATTACATTCTTTCTTCATCACCCCTATGGCTTTGAGTTCTCACTGATGCTAATTATGTGCTATACTTCAAATAACCTAAAATTGTTAGAAAGTTTATTTTGTCATTTTCCTTTCTCCCTTATTTCTAAAGGAAAATGAAAATAAGTGCAATAACTTATATCACTGGTTTAAATGTCTAATGTCATTATTTGGGAAAACAATTATAAATCCAAAGCATTAATAGTAAATGCTTTATTTTTATATGATTAATGTACAACAGCTACTGCTGCTCAGTTAAAACACTTAAATTGTGAACATTTAAAACACAAAATATATAAAACAAAGATGATGGCACACCTGAGTAATATCTTACCTCACAATTGCTGACACCAGAAGTGAGTACCTTGGTTTAACTACAAAACTCTCAGCACACCAACCAGAAGCAGGAAGGAAAATATGTTTGCAAAGAAGGGATGAGCTTCTCAAGGGTTACAAACCCCAGGCTCCAGATAATTCAATCTATGGTTTCTAACACACCTGAATGAGTAGGAGTCCCCCAGGACCTCTTGCCTCTGGTCTGGCTCTGACCAAGGTTACCCTGCACCATAGTTAGCTTTGACAAGTATAACTGAATCTATGATCAGGTAACTTTATTGTTCTCAAGAAGTATTGCTCAAGGAGCATCAGCTACAGAGTCAGCATCCATTGATTCCTCACTGCCCCCTCCTTACCAGGGACATGGACCACATGTCTTGCTGTGCACTGGGAAATAGTTCTTATGACACACTTGTCCCACCATTTACAAATGATCATTGGGCTATTACATTCATTTGCTGTGAATTCCTTTGCTTCTCTTTCCCTGTGCTGTGAGGGGTAAACAATAAACCTTGCATTCAAAAACAAAAAACAATGCAAAAATTAAATAAAAATAAAAAAAAACAGACAATAGGCTGTCTGCTTCACTTTGATGGCTAAGCCATCAGTGATTTGTAGACATCTGCAGACATCTGCTCACCACTCCATTCTGTAGTGTCTTTAGGACCCACACTACACTACATGTCTTTAACTTCATGATTAAAACAACAATGTGAATTTTGAAGTCAAAGACATTCAATCTGGTTTTGGTTTGGGGATTCTCTAAGTTGTCTCCTAATGCTGAGAAAGAAGTTTGTCAAACAGAAAAGATTTAAAAATGGTAAGAAACTTCAGCTGGATGCTTCTAGACAGTCTTTCAAATAACACAAATTTATGATGATGAGGAAATACATAATATTTTTTTCATTCTTTTTTAATAAATATGTTCATGTTTTCTAGCACTATACATTTTTTGACATTCTCTGTGAAATAGAACTGATCCATGTGTTTGTATGCTGAATAGGAAAGAGAAAAGATAAAAAAGAAAACCTTCCACACTGAAATTCTCTTGCTCCTCATATTCTAGACTTTGAAACAAGCCCTTATATGCTCTGGAGTGGTGAGCAGATAAGATCACTTGGGGGACCTTTGCTGATCTGAGTAGCCTGGGCTCTGTAGTGTGGAGTTTGGTTTAAGAAGCTTGATCTAATGTATCTCATGGGTGTGATCAAGCTAGAAATTTCTGTCACCTGAATGTAACTCTGGGGAAACAGAAAGCTCTTTTAAACTGATGGCTGGGAAAGTGCTTAACAGGGGGTGGGTTTCCCAGGGTCCTCCCCTGAGCAATATGGCCCAGAGAAGGCAGATGGCACACTCTGAATGCTGAGCTCTCCCAGAAGTTTCATTCTTTTCTGAGACAAGAAAACCCCCACTGCTCATGGGTGGTAGACCTCTTTGGAGGCATTTACATGTAGATAATAGGCACAGCTCTTGCTTTGCTCTCTGTAATTCTCAGTAACCTTTAAATATGTGCAAAACACCCTTTCCCCACTGCTTCCAGGCTCCTTATTAGGTCTGGTTTGTCCCCATCGTTAATCTCATGATTAAGAGAACAATGCAACTGAACTCTGAATTCAAAGGCATTCTTTCCTCAATCAATTCATCCTGGGAGTGTCCCCCCTTTCCGAGCACCTCCCCCATACACAGAGCATGATAATTAAAGACATGGCTGTTCCCAGTAGTTGTAATGTGTTACAGAAAATGAGAAACAAATGGGATGGTTTAGGTCTTGTGGGAAATGAATATTTCATTAAGAAACCCACCTCCCAGATATCTGAATTTGCTAAAAATCAACTTGTCTATTCCTTAAGGGACAAAGCTGGAAATGTATATTTTCACTGGCTTCATGTACATAAATTCCTTGTGTGAATTTCCACAGGTACATAAAAATTAAAAAAAAGTGTGAACACCAGAGACAGTATGGGTACTACTATTGCATTATTTGTTTTATTTTTCACTGCTTATCAGCAAGCTAACTGCCATCTCTATGACTCGGGTTTGAACAAAGCCAACCCGGTGGTTCATATGCTTTCTCAGTAGGAGGCATCCTGTATCTTCTTGATCCTAGACACAGGCTAGCCCTTCAACACTCTTCTTGTTGATGGGTTTAAACTGCAACATTACACTGAAAAGCATAAAAAATGTAAAAAATATGATGCCTAAAAGACCTCAAAAAGACTCCTGTCAACAATATGAGAACAAAGTTGAGAAATTCAGAGGACTGCCTTGTTTGATGTCATCTGGGATGTTGGCTTCAAGAGATTGCAATTTTCCAGCACTCTGCACATGTTTGCAAGTGACTGTGGAAGTATGAATACTTGTCCTCGAATTACTGATACTCTATCTTTCCACGAATAGGTAAATTTTGCAAGTGCAGAATTCACAATCAGTAATGAGGATAGATAAGACAACAACTGCATCCCTATAATATGCAAAGTGATGGGGGAGTGGATAGACTATATCAACTAATATATTAGAAAAAGATATAGTTATGTATCAAGCCAAAGTAAGATAATGTTATATTATTTAAAATAACAAAAATAAAGATAACAGTAGAATACATTTGAACCACAGGACTGTCACAGGTTAGGAACACCAGGTTTCAAATTGGACTAGATATACTAGATACATAGAGTTACACAATTTTCTGACATAGAGTAAGGACAAATAATATACAGAAAACCTGAACAAAATGAGAAGTTTCAGGTGATATCAATTACTCACTGGACCTTTCCCTTCTTATTCCATACCTCTTCTCTGACCTATGAGAGATAAAGCTTTCTGAAATCCTTTCAGAGGAAATAGCATGCTCTGTTAACAGTTCCCAAACCCACTCTGCATCTCCACCACCTACAATCTTTGTTTTCTTAATAACTGTCAGGTGTAAACAGTACGATGGTCATGGACACTGATCATCTCAACCAATGCAAAAAACCACCAAAGCACTTAGAAAGCATAGGGCTCCTTGATGCTTAATGATGACAGTAAGGTTGCCAGATAAAAAAGAGCATGCAGCAGGAGCCAATGGGGATACTGGAGTGCAACATACTCTTAAAATTCATTCCATGCTTCTCCTTCCACCTCTCAGTTTCTCAACACTACAGAGACCAGCAGACTCAAAGTGGCTCTGTTGACATAAATTAAAAATCTGAGAATGTGTGTTTTACTTAATGCAGGTAACTAATGTTCCAGAAGTAGGTGCGTGATTCTCCAAAGAATGATACCCTGGACATACAAATAGTATATAAACACAAAGAGTGTTTTATTCTGCAGAAGTCCAGCATGCTGTCATTTCCTATTACCAAGATAGAGAGAGACAACCAAGTAAACTCAGAGGCCTGAGTTAAAGCACACTAAGGAAATTTCCAGTGTAGGTGAGCTTTATCTTACTCTAACTCTAATAAAAGACTTGCCTGGACTTGCCTTGACTTGCCCAGATCTTAGGCCTAGTCCATAAACTGCCAATTTGAAGCCTGTCATGGAGTCAGCCTAGGCTTTTCATTAAAAGCTTATGACATATTTTTTTTAATTTTTTATTAGATATATTCTTTATTTACATTTCAAATGACTTCCCCATTCCTGGTTCGCCCCCCCCCCCTTTGAAAATCCCTACCCATGTTTCCCAATCAACTCTCTCCTGCTTCCCTGACCTGGTATTCCTCTAGACAGCTGCATCAAGCCTTTCCAGGACCAGGGTTCCTCTCTTCCCTTTGGTGTCTAACAAGGCCATCCTCTGCTGCCTATGCATCTGGAGCCATGGATAACTCAACATGTACTCTCTGGTTGATGGTTTTGTCCCTGCGAGCTCTGGGATTACTGGGTTCTTCCCAGTTCCTCCTGTGGTGCTGCGAACCCCGTCAGCTCTTTGGGTCCTTTCTCTAGCCCCTCCATTTGGGACCCTGTGCTCAGTTCAATGACTGGCTGAGAGTGTCCCCCTCTGTATTTGCCTCCTGGGTGACAGCTATATCCAGTTTTTGTCAGCAAGTACTTGTGGGCATCAATAATAGTGTCTGTGTTTTGTAACGGTATATGGGATGGATCTCTAGGTAGGGTACTCTCTGGATGGTCTTTCCCTCAGACTCTGATCTACACTTTGTATTTGTTTTAATGAACACTGATGATACCAATTAGAGAAAATAATTTTAACTTGATTTAGCTTTAAGATATTCCAATTTACTTTTAATGTTACATTTGGGTATTCCTACTGTATATTGTAAAATAAGGGACTTTCTCTACTACTTACTACAGATTTACTCTGAATTTATTACTATATGAATTTAAATTACAGAGAGAGAATGGAGTTTTATTTAATCTTACATTCTAATATCTTAAGATATCACATCCAGTTAGAAGATATTACACGCGGCATTCTGATGTCTCTTATTTCTATACAAAGCATCAAAAACACAGCAACCTCACAGTGAAAGACCTGGTACCTCCTATTTCTTTAGTTGTTAGAATACATTAGCTGATTGAATGATGGGTTTATTGGCTCCTCTAATTCTATATTTTTGGTTCTAATCTGATGTAGAGACAGGGGTTGAAGGAATAGCTCACAGTTAACAACGGTGATAAAAAAAAAACTGCATTGTTTTGGTACAGTGACAGGCAGTTAAATCAATGGAATAGAATTGAAAACTCAGATATGAACCAACATACCTATGGTCACTTCATCTTTCACAAAGGAGCTAAAAACATCCAATGGAAAAAATACAGCTTTTTCAACAAATGGTGATGGTTCAACTGGAGGTATAATTGGATAATAACCTAGAAACTTGGAATACCCAAGAAATAATCCACATATTAAATGATGTCCAAAAAGAACAGAGGAGTGGCCCCTGGTTCTGGAAATACTCAATGCAACAGTATAGGGGAATACCAGAACAGGGAAGTGGGAAGGAGTTGATGGAGGAACAGGGGGAGAGAAGAGGGCTTATGGGACTTGTGGGGAATAGGGACCCAGAAAATGGGAAAACATTTGAAATGTAAAGAATACATCGAATAAAAAAAAAGAAAAAGAAAAAAAAAGAATGCAATTTCATCAGTTCTTATCTCTTTGTACTAAGCTCAAAGCTTAGTCAGAATGGCTAAGATCAAAAACTCAGATGACAGCAGATACTGGAGAGGATATGGAAAAAGAAGAATACTCCTCCATTGCTGGTGGGATTACAAGCTGGTACAACCACTGCAGAAATCAGTTTGGTGGTTCCTCAGAAACTGGACATAGTATTACCTGAGGATCTAACTATACCACTTCTCGGCATATACCCAGAAGCTGCTTCAACATATAATAAGGAAATATGCTCCACTATGTTCACAGCAGCCATATTTGTAATAGCCAGAAGCTGAAAACAACACAGATGTCCCTCAATAGAGGAACAGATACAGAAAATGTGGTATATTTACACTATAGAATACTACTCAGCTATTAAAAACAATGAATTCATGAAATTCACAAGCAAATGGCTACAACTAGAAAATATCATCCATCATGAGTGAGGAAACCCAATCACAGAAGAACACACGGGATATACACTTACTAATAAGTGAATATTTGCCCAAAAGTGTGGATGCTTCAGTGCTTCTTAGATGGGGGAAAAATACTCAAGGGAGCAAATATAGAGACAAAGTATAGAACAGAAACTTAAGGAATGGCCATCCAGAGACTGTCCCATCTGGGGATTCATCCCAGATACAGTCACCAAACCTGAATGCTACTGCAGATTCTGGGAAGTGCTTGATGACAGGAGCCTCTCCTGTCATCTGTCTCCTGAGATGCTCTGCCAGAGCCTGACAAGTACATATGTGGATACTCACACCCAACCATTGGACTGAGCATGGGGTCCTTGATGGAGGAATTGGAACAGGGACTAAAGGAGCTGAGGGGGTTTGCAGCCCTATGGGGGTAGTAATAGTATCAACTGGCAAGACTCCCCCTCACACACCACAGAGCTCCAGTGGACTGGACCACCAAAGAATGATTTCACAGAGAGGACCCATGGCTGCATATGTAGGAGAGGATGGTCTTGTCAGACATCAGTGGGAGAAGCAGCCCTTGATCATGTGGGTTTTCAATGCCCCCATGAAGGGAAATGCCAGGGAGGAAAGGTGGAAGTGGGTGTGGTGTGTGTATGGTAGGGAGTATCCTCATAGAAGCAGGGGGAGGAGCCACCTGGAAAGGGGATAACATTTGAAATGTAAATAAAGAAAATATCCAATAAAAGAAAATAAAAGAGAGAGAACTTGAAGGTCCTATAGAAGAGCTCAGTTCCATTTCCCAACCCATGTGCATGGCTTACAATTGACTATCACTCCATCTCCAGAGATCTACTTCTTTTTCTAGCCTCCTCACTCACTTTTGACATATACACATACACTTAGGCGTACACTGCACATAAAATAGATAAAAACATTTTAAATAATATTTTCACATCTTCTCACACTGACAAGGGTACCTCTCAAATTCTTTTTTTCCCCTAAGGTTTATCTATCAGTATGATAGAAAGCAAAGTGATTAAATCATGCAAAAGAAATTTTACCCAAAAATATGAAGTATGTTTTTCTGAAATAAGCCCAAAATGTATTGTAACACATAGGTTATATAGAATGTAAACATCTATAAATTTAAAAATGTAGATAAACATGTTGATAATCAGCTATGGCTCATGACACAAAGAAAAGTTGACTATCACTTTTGGAATGTATGTTTCTATGTGCTATTTGTTGGTATTCCTGTGCTTGTTGTTTTATTGGTATTG
Organism: Apodemus sylvaticus; assembly: GCF_947179515.1. Taxonomy (NCBI): domain Eukaryota; kingdom Metazoa; phylum Chordata; class Mammalia; order Rodentia; family Muridae; genus Apodemus; species Apodemus sylvaticus. The sequence continues at coordinate 16,883,153 of NC_067473.1, read as the reverse complement.
TTTTGACATTCATTCTAAAAAGCTCAACATGTAGGAGAAGCAGCCCCAAGAGGATAACAAGATCAACCAGATGGCAGCTAAGCCCTGAGTGGTTCACATTCAGAAAACATAACAATATAATGAAAATTCATTTTGAGGTTTTGATGCACTGATTAAAATAGTTCAGAAGAAATCAACTCCCCATACTTTATTACTACTTATGAATTAATAAATTGTGTAGATATAAATAGTACATCACACCAGTATTTAACTAATGCTTTATCTACTCATTTTGAACTCATGCTGTGTATGAATATAGACTAAGGGGGATCCAGGGCTATACCTTAGAGGGAGAGGTCATGCCTAGCCCATGTTGGGCCTTCCTTTGGCAAAATCCACTGGTATGAGCTATTTTCAGTGTTTTATTTCTGTTTCCTGATTAGCCTTAAATGGAAGCTCAGATCAAGGTACTGAATTTGATTAAAAGCTGAGATATAGTTTATTTCCATTTTCCCAATGTGTTTTAGAGAATTATCAGAACACTAACGAACTTCTTCATTTTATTTATGTAATTTTGTTATTTCCTTCTAATCTTTTTTAGTTAAGAAATTTAGTTAAGGATTTTATTTAGGACATGCATTCTAAAATATCTATTTTCTTCTGTTCTACCCTAAAGTAAGCCCTATTTTAAATTAAATAGGTGACCACAATGATTAAATTATTTTAAAGAGCTAGAAGAAAGGAAGGGAGAGAAGGAATCAAGAACAAGTCAGAGTCCTATATCTCCAAATCAAGAATTGAGTATCCATGAAAACACCCTTGATCAGTTAGAATAGAGAGAAATTGGTAACAAATCTCTACCTGGAGTGATATGAATCACCTGTTTCTCTGTGTTTTACCATTTAATTGAGTTCACAACAGAAAATCAACCTTGATTTATATCTCTACTTTTGCTTTTTGCTAAAACATGATATTTTGCAATGATTTCCAGCCATTATCATAATAAACCACAATGAAAATTTTGCTCCTTTTAGAATAAAATTTTTATACAGACATTAAGGACAACTGAACAATGCACGCGTAACTGTTATCAATACTATGTATAACTATTTTAACCATAAAGGACAACATACACTATTTTTTTCTAGCTCAGCAATAAAAAGCATATTTTCAAGAGCAGAGAGGACTGTAAACGTCAAAGTAATTTTGCGTCAAGGCAATCATCATGTCTTGCTGACTTTAACTTTAATTGTCTGACTTTTCCCTGAAAGCTTGTTTTAGAGTCTGAGAATCCAGAGAGAGCAGCCAACAGAAATGATACATAAGCAAATGGGCTGACTGTAGTGGTTTTTCTGTCCTATGAATCTGATTAATTTTTAAATGATAGTATAAATAGCAGTGAATTTTGTGGTTTTATTATTTTTACCCAGCTGTCTCTTTTAAATCAATTACTTGTTTTCCTGGCCAGGATATTGCAAATAGAAGTTATTTTGTTATCAGCATGGCTAAGAGGTTACTAAATATATTTTTAAGAAATTGGGCAAGCTAGTATCATTTTCTGCCTTCAATTTCTGGGAATAAGAAAAAAATCATAGATACTAATGACATCTATGTTCTCTTTCAATGCTAAAAGTCTGTGATTATTTGACTAACAGAGTCCTAAGTTTTTCTGTCTGGGATAAGTCTTGAAGCAGTCCCTGAAATCTGCTAGACTTCATTGAAAACACAAACTACAAAAGAGAGATTCATGATGCCCAGATCACTTCAGATACATTAGCATGACATTTATTTTAAAAGTGGTTTTATATTACTATAAAATACTCACCGTATTATATTTATTTTACTTCTAAATATACAGCTGTAGAAATGTCTGAGATGCCTCAACTGTTCCTAATCCAGAGATACACGTGATAAAATTGGAAATAATGCACCTGTCATATGGTTTTAAAAAGAGATAGAAAAAATTATATCTCTTACAAATTCCTTTCCCAGGAATAAAACCAAAGGAAAATACATTTTCTATAACATATATCTATCATAGCTAGGAAGATGATGCAGTGTGTCAGTTTGTAAAGTGCCTGGTATGCAAGAACAGAACAAGGACCTCAATTCAGATTACCAGAACTCAGGTAAAAAGCTGGGTACTGTTACATGCACTTGTAAACACAGTGCTGAGAGGATAGATGCAGATAGCAGAGACTTCTAGCCCTCTGTGTTCATACTAATAAATGTGCACAACAGAACATATGCCTATCGCTTCCTGGTTTTGTACAGAATATTTTACTTAGTTCTCATAAATACCTGTCAGTCTACTCATCAAAAAGCCTAAAATCAGTTCTTTGGAGAAACAAACAAAGGATTATTCTCTTCTTTGGGCATTTGTTCATTTAATATACAGTGATTTATTATTTTCTCCATTGTACCTGGAGTTTGTATTTTAAACATTTATTTTATATTTAATTGTGTGTATTATGATGTGAGTGTGTGTGCAAGAGAATGCTGATGCCCGGGGAGGCTAGAAGGCCTCTGATAACCCTAGTCCTAAAGTTACAGGAAATTGTGAGCTGCTTGATAGGAGATTTGATCTGCTTACAGAACAGTAAGCCCCTTAACTGCTGAGCCATTGCTCAAGCCCTAATATTTTGCATTTCAAACGAATAGGTAATAAATAAACCACAGATTGCTAACTAATATGCCCATGGGAGGTATGGCCATGGGAGGCAAGACAGTTCAAACTCAGAGATGTGGGCAATGATTTCAGAGTGATTTCAAGGCAAGTCCCGCTCAAGAAGCATCGAATACAATTTTACAGTCTGTTGCAAGAGGTGAAGCAAGGTATGTGGATTCTGGATTAATTGTGAAGCTGAACTTGTGGAAACCTGCTTGGATGTGGAGCTAAGGAGACACAAGAAAAGAAAATAACTCCTAAATTTTGGATTTAGAAAACACTTAGATGAGGGTAGTAATAGTTTTTATTGGAGTGAAGAGTCAGGGAAATCCAGTAAAGTGACTGAAGAATTGGATGATACACACAGCTCTGTGGGTAAAATAAATTAGTGTAAATTCACATTTAAATGCATAGATTTGAGCGACACATTCATGTTGCAATGCATAGAAGACTAAAGTGCACCCTGATTTGCTGAGTTCTATCACTTTCATTTTAAATGATCACATAAAATCAAATGTATTTGTTTTATAATATGATGGTTTCGTGTAAAATATGCTTGATTATATCAAATCAAGTAGATATATGGAAGTGTCTCCGATGCTTTCCAATTTTGAAAGGCTACCACATTTACTTCTCAGCTTTAACTGACTTTACAATCCTTTTTAATTAATGCAAAGGAAGCAAATACAAAAAGAATAAAGTAAACAATCAAAGCAATCCAGTTAATACCCTTTGTTTCAAAGTAAAATGTAATAGCATTTTCTAACTCAGGGATCTGTTTGCAGTGAGAACACAGACATGATTATGTTTAATATCTAGTGCTCTGGAATGTTTTAGGCTCATCAATTTTATCTCATTTAATACCCAGAATTTTTTAATGCAGTAGGATTTTTTCCAGTTTACTGGAGAAAGAAGGACTTCCTTGAGAAATCTAAAGGACACCCAACTAAGACTTAGGGGAGTTGGATTTGCAATGCTTGTAGTCTGCCACCAAACCTGTTTCACATGCTGGCTCAATGTCCTATGTGCAACCTGATTCATATTGAAAGGTAAAAAGCTTAATTGAATTTCTGCTCTTGAGAATACTCAAAATACTAGTTTGTAAATCTCAGACACTAAGTACCCTTTGTGTCTTCATTGATGATGACTGGAGGAAATAATTTGCTTCAGGGTTTCTGTCAATGAAATATACAACTAGTCTGCAATTAATGAAAGAGGCAGTTTTACTATAAATAAAATTAACACGGCATTGACATGAAATGAGTCAGTGAGCACTATAATGACAAAAACAGAACTGGTTTTCCATAAATATTAAATACCTTAAAATTCCAATTTAATTTTATTTAATGCCAAACATAAAGGAGCAATTTTCCATTCCCCTGTAGAAAATGCAATGTTTGTTCTCTCCTAAAATATACTTTTACTGATTCTGGATAAATTAAATCATCAGCAAGCATTTGAGTTCTTATTTTGTGTCCAGTGAATCATAAAATATATGTATGGCACATACTACCTAAATATTATTCTTTTCAAAGTATTTCTTTAGCAAGGACAGCAACTGGCTTCCAACTCTTTAAAACTATTTTTCAAGTCAGATTCTCTGATAAAGTGGATATGCCTTACCAACCAACTATTTACACAAAATATTTAAACAGAGTTTTCTGAATATTGGCTTGATGTAGTTTCTTATCATACCTTGGCTAAAAATCAGCAATGTGAACCAAGATTGTTAAGCTTGACAGTATTTATACCTGAACTTTGTAGCTAAAGGTTATTTTGCATATATTTTATTCAAATATACATGAGTAGATTATACATTTTATGTATTTTTAAAGGTTTTGATAAAAGTTGCTCTCAATGTAAAAACAACCTCAAAAATTCTATCTGAAAGTATTATTATACCTTAGTATAAATATGGACATTTTTGAAATTCAAAATATTTCCAAGAATAAGCTTTTTATGTTGACATAATTCTTTTTGAAACTTGTCCCTGAGGAAAATCACCTGCAGACACAGCTTTCCATATTCATTTCCAGTGGCTAAGGGTAAAGCATAGCTACATTAGGCAGGCCTTCCTGGAAGCTCACAAATAAACGTCAACTGATGTGAAAGACTTTTTAAGATATGAAAAATAAAATTCCCTTAATGTTACTTTGTTATAAAATAATTTTATATATATTTTAATTAACTTCACAACTGACAGATACACAAAACCCCTAGTATTAATATTAACAGTATATATCATAACTGTCAGCTGCCAAATATTTGCCAGATTGGGAACATCTATCTCTTCAGTTACTAGATTTTTATAGTGAGAACTCAAAGCCCTTTCTTCAAACTGGAATGCACATTATATAGATGCCGTCTTCACTCGGTAGGCAATGCACAAAGAAATTTCTTGTTGCTACATAACGTTAACACCATGCCACTGCTCATCCACAGCCCTCCTGTAAATCTACTCCCTTCCTGTTCTCTGGAATTGTCACTCTAATCACATGAATCAAGTTGTACTTCTTATGTCTTCCTGGGCATGAACTATTTCACTCAATTTTGTGATATTCAGTTCCAAAACAGGTTGTCACAATAACCAGCTTTCTTGATGTTTTATGACTTAATATTACTCTATTATGTATCTTGTCATTATATCATTTCCCATTGATCACTGATGGATGATTGATGATTGGAGCTTTTAGCTGTTATAAACAGTGCTCTGTTGAATCTAGGTATGCAAAAGACGTTTGTAAATATATTTACATTTTCTCTGGATATACGATCATAGAATTTCTGGACCATACTGTAGTTCACTGTTTTATTTTTAATTTTTCTCTCTATTTTTGATATTAAAGAAATTTCTCATTTTCAAGGCTCAAGGAGCATTGCAGAAAAAGAGACACAAAAATTGTTAAGAGTCAGATCAGGAAGTATGGTGTGAGATTAGGTCTTCTACAGCTAAAGTTTCAACAATAGGAAAAATTTCTCATTTTCTGAGGGATCTCATATTCTGTCATAACCACTAGATTCCAATCAGGAATGTTCAAGGGTCCCTTTCCTCTTCTTTCTCATTAATATTTCTTGAATGATGCCATTTGGGTTTCTTTATAGAGGGAAATTTAAACAGCTTAGAGAAAGATTATATATGAAGGAATTCCCTAACCACGTCGATGACTCTGAGGACTAGAAACATGCCATATCTGTTCCCACAGCACGTCCTTAGACACACCACTCTAAGGAAGAACACTCATCATTTAAATTTATTTTTACCTTTCAATACTTTATTTTAAACTACAGAAAATCTTTAGGTATCATTTCTTTGACCTGAGAACATCTACCTGATGGGAACAAGGCAATTCTGTTTGTGGGAGGAAATGCAGTATAATTCTACATGTATGGAACAATGACCAGGTTAGCAGACAAATAACCTACTTATTGTTTCCTAACATTTTCTCTGTGTGCTCCCCTTCCTACGGTACATTCTGGTTTGGTTATTACATTCCACATTCCATTCAACACAATTATATAATCCAATAAAAGCATGAAATAGTGTTTCAAACTATCTTCTCAGTGTGAAGCTTCTCATTAAGGAAATGTGGGTACATTAGGGGTGTTATTTGGTCCTGTCTCATGGAATTTGCAGGCTCATGACAAGGAACAGAAAAGGAAGCAATATATGAGGTTTGAAATATGTATATTTTTGAACCTGACAAATAGCAGAAATAAATAGAATGGTATAAAAAGATGAATGAGGCTTACTCAAGGTCATAACTATTCAGACTTTAAGCCTGGGTAATCACCATTTAACAGACAACATATTAGTATATGCAAGGAATATTATCTGTGTCTGTGTAGGCAACCCTTATAACAAGGGTTTATGTGCTGGGACATCTGTTTGTCAGATTCTGAAGGCCCTAGACAGACTGAGTGCTGAGGGTCTCCTTATGGTCTCCATTCTTTCAAAACTGAAGTGGTTCCTGGGCATATACCCAGAGGATTCCCCACCATGTAATAAGGATACATGCTCTACTATGTTCATAGCAGCCCTATTTATAATTGCCAGATGCTGGAAAGAACCCAGGTATCCCTCAACAGAAGAGTGGATACAAAAAATGTGGTATATCTACACAATGGAGTACTATTCAGCCATTAGAAACAATGAATTCATGAAATTCTTAGGCAAATGGATGGAGCTAGAGAACATCATACTAAGTGAGGTAACCCAGACTCAAAAGGTGAATCATGGTATGCACTCACTAATAAGTGGTTATTAACCTAGAAAACTGGAATACCCAAAACATAATCCACACATCAAATGAGATACAAGAAGAAAGCAGGAGTGGTCCCTGGTTCTGGAAAGACTCAGTGAAACAGTATTTGGCAAAACCAGAACGGGGAACTGGGAAGGGGTGGGAGGGAGGACAGGGGAAGAGAAGGGGGCTTACGGGACTTTCGGGGAGTGGGGGGGGGCTAGAAAAGGGGAAATCATTTGAAATGTAAATAAATTATATCAAATAAAAAAAATGTTTTCATTGGCAAAAAAAAAAAAAAAAAAAAAAAAAAAAAAAAAAAAAAAAAAAAAAAAAAAACTGAAGTGGTGCTCTTCTGTTCATATAGAAGTCCAATCAGAGTCCGACCAAAAATGCAGCATTTCTGCTCCTGAAAGTAACCTCTGTTTTGTGTTCTTGTACATCCCAAGAAAACTTATTGGTCCACTTAGTTGGAGTTTGGTGGTATTGATATTTTGATTTTGAAGAAACGATAGCCAGCCTGAGCATGGCATACATGGCTCTGGGAGTCTTTGTCCTTCTCCTATTACCCCTGCCTTGCTAAAACCTAATAGTTTGCATTCATAAAACTAGCCACTATGGTATATTCCATTAATTGGCCACTTCATCCTCCCCAGGCAAACTACTGAGGTCCAGCAATCAAAACATTGAACAACAGTCAAAAGCCCCCTTTTGGCTACCCTATCCAGTCATAATTAAATACCCTGTCCTAACACAGGGTTTCTCCTTTTATTTTTATGAATGGCTATTTGACTTAGTGCCACGTCTGTCACCTGCTATGGAGAGGCAGTCTTTTGTCCACTCACTCACCTGGAAAAATATTGCTCCCCCTCTCCTTTGTTTCTATCCCCGTACTTCCTTATCCTTTATCTCCTATATTTGTCATTTATTCCCTTTCCTTTGTCTAGCTGGGACTAGTGAATCTCATTTGTGCTGAGAACTTGGTCTTGGGTTATTTTGTATTGATACTTGTCATTTCAGACAGTCCTGGGTTCTTGACCTGGTGTGTGTAGATATGTGCATAGCATCTTTACATGAAAGGTTTGGTCACACAATTCAAGTCCATTTCCAATTTTTCCCCTCAAAGAAACCATTTACAACCTTGCTAGCATTGACTTTTCTATTGAACTATCCAGTCTTGAAACCATGTCAACTATTATTTGTATTTTGATGGGAACACTATTTATCTCATTGTCTTATACTATACATACTAATTGTTTCATTTTACTTTCATTCTTGATTCTTAACTTTCCCATAGAAAGCATGAGATTTGATTATTGTTTTGTTGTTCACCTTCTCTACATATAGGGGAAGGATGACAGAAACAATTTTATATGAGTGAATGTCGCAGTTTGAATGGGTTTTCCTGCCATAGATTCATGAGTTTGAATGCTTGGCCATAGAGAATGGAATTATCCATTCCATTCTATCCATTCTATCAATCCATAGAGAATGTAGGTGTGGCTTCATTAGAGGAGATGTGGCCTTGATAGAAAAAAATGTGGAGGTGGAACTTTCAGATGTTTTATGCTCAAGCCATGCCCAGTCTTCTGACTGCTTTCAGATCAAGACGTAAAACTCTCAGTTCCTTTGGTACCATGTCTGCCTGCTCACTGCCATGTTTCCTGCCATGATGAAAATGGATTAAACCTCTGAAACAATAAGCCAGTCCCAACTAAATGCTTGCTTTCGTAAGAGTTGCCTTAGTCATGGTGTGACTTCACAGCAACAAAATCCTAACTAAGACAGTGAGTTAAAACATAAGAAAACATGAAACAAATGCATAAAATCAGTGTTCCTTTTGCATTTTTATTTCCACATGTTTATAATGTATCAATATTTTGTCCTCCAACAGACCATAAACAACTGATTAGCATCGTTATCATGAGCTAGTTTGTCTATGACCACTTTCTGTAATTTTTATGGGTATTTTTATTCTTACAATAACTTTCCACTTTTGGTTCAAAAATGCCTAGCTACTTTAACAACAAAAGAGTTAGGTCTTTTTTTTTCTGGTGGAAAAACAAATAACCATGTGAAGAAACATCATATTTAATTGTGTAACCAGTTTTGTTGTTATTCTATCTCCTGGTAGCAGAGAGAGCATATTTATTATTGTTCTAAACTTCACTAGCCACCCTGATGGTTTCCTATGCTTGTTTATTTTGGGATGTGGTTATGAGTCCTACATAAATGTTTACAGATCTTGTCAAGTTTCAGGCTACTTTTAGAAAGGTTATCTCCTCCGGAGGTAAGAATTTATAGTCTTAGAGACTTACTCAAAAAAAATATGGTAGCTTGTTTGACATCAGCAGCAATGGAAATAGATATTTTTATAATGGGATTAGTCTGAAAGCATAAATACCAGACTCTAGGAAATGGCCTCTTCCTAGCACAGCAGACTAAGGAATTGCTACTCACCAGTCTATAACAATAGTGGTGGGTGGACACATGACAAGGAGGAAGTGGGTTGCAACCACTAGACCATTCACAAATGCTACATAAAAATCCCTGCAGAAACTGACTGTGAGTTATGCCCAACAAAGGCTGAGTACACAACTTTAAAGCCAAACCACTTTCGCTGTTTTAATATGGGGAAGCTGATAATAAAAGTTAAACAGCCATACACGTTACCTACCACTTTGGATGTCTACACAAAACAAAATTTAATAAAATATCCTCGTTGTCCCTAATCCTGTAGCAAATTTCTGTTTAATTTGATGAAAATCAAGAAAGAAAACAGAGAAAAAGGGAACCCTCTAAGAGTAGTGTAGATTGCAAATGAGTTTGGGAAGCTCTCAAGTAAAAGGAACAGGAAGGAAAGGAATTTAAAATGTGTTCTACCTACTCACACGATGGATGTTTCTTTCAATTCCTGCCATTGTTTTAAGAAATTTAGCATATTTCATTTTCCTAACAATGTAATACGATCTCACTGTGCTACATACTACTATAATTTTCAGGTTATGAATAGAGGACCTGCACCAGTGAGCTGTTAAATCAAGCTTCTAACCTCACCCATGTGTAAGGGACAGAAATACATACTTAACACTCAAGTTGATTTAGTATCAGCACTATACATTTTTTAACATACAATCTGGCACAAGTACTTTTGTCCCAAGAAAGTCAACTTACCTAGACTTTTCACTGTTTATCTCCCTCTCTGACCCAAATAAGCATTCTTTCTCCTCCCTTTCAATTTGGTTTTTGAAACCCCTGAATACCAAGAAAGTCAATCTACTATTTTTGAGTCATTGAAGAACTCAATAGGTTTTATTTTTTTTCAAATTAAGACAGCATATTTGAAATATTCAGTGACAATCATGCATAGGCCATGACCCATTGGAATGAAATGATCTATAAGTAAAAAACATAGTCACACATGTACATGTTTGTTAGGTAAATGGTATTTCTGCTTCTATGACTACTTTTGTAGGAATATGCATTTCATAAATTGTTACTATATTATACTGTTTGACTATCCTGGTCATTAAGCTAGCAATTAACAACCTCATGTAATGAGCTTTTAATATACCTAGGTTTAAATTGTAAAAGTTGCTAGCTTATGAAAAACTTTAGGCACTCTCTAGTTGAATATGCTTCATTGGATATTATATTTTACTTATTAATTTAAATATACTTTTCTCTAGTAAAAAGGAAAAATGCAAAGAAGGGCAGAAAAGTAAATGACCTGTATCCTGGTATACAAGAAATAATTTATAAGAGAATTTTAATATTGAGCTGGATATATTTTACTGTGTCTGTATCAGATATAAACACAAGACTATTTAATAAAATTCTAACATATGGTAATTAATGTTTCACAATAATTTTTTGCAATATATTTCTTAGCATTTCCTCATGCTATAAAGCATTTCTCTTGAAATCTGTATTTAATTATAATAGTGTATCAAAACTTATTAAACACATTAGTGTGAGATTAAACATTTAATTAACTGCAGAATTTTGCTATGATCAATAAAAGTATGACAGCTATCATAGGCTATATTTATGCTCTTAGTTTCTTTTTATGTTGTGGTGACAAAATGCTCTAACAATGGAACCCATAGGAGAATTTATTTCAACTTACAGAACCATGGTCCTGTGAATCATGACAAAAAACTTAGTGGAATAAAAGCTGGAACCAGCTGGTCTCATTGCATCCCCAGTCAAAAAACAGAGAGTGAGTGTTAAATGTACTTGGTTAACATGAAACTGTTTATACTGTTTAGCACTCAAGGCCTGGGCATGGTGCTACCCACCTTTAAAGTGGGTCTTCTTCCCACAGTCATCTTAATCAACATGCCTTCACACACATGCCCTCAAACTCAATAACTACTCACAGATATGTTTGTATCCCAGCTTACTGAGCTTCCTTCAGCTTGACAATTAATACTGACACAATTCATGACTTCTTCCTCTGCAGGAGAAAGAAGTTAGTAGAATTTTATCTACTAATAAAATTTTCAATTTTTTCTTCTATTGAAAATAGACTTTTTCATATAGTATATTCTGATTATAGTTTTTCCTGAGGCTCCTTCTCCTCCCAGTTCCTTGCCAACTTCTCTCCCATCTGCATGCATACATTTTCTGTATCTCATTAGAAAACAAACTGGCATCAAAGAAATACTAATCAAAATAAAATAAAATCATATAAACAAAAAAGAGAAAAATAATAGCATGACAAAAGAACCAAAGGAAAAGAAAGAGCCAAGGGGAGAGCACGTGAAGTGAATTTAGACCTAGACACATACATGTTTGCATGTGCTTTGGATATATATCCCCTGCAAAAGATCCTCCAAAAATGCCAAATACAGTTGAGCTTAGCATAGAGCCTACATTTGAATGTGTTTTGTTGTGTCAACTAGACTTCCTTGAAAAAACCTAATTTTTCATTTGCAAGTGGCTATCAATTGGAGGTAGCATCTGTGTTAGGCACAGTACAATTTTCCATTTCTCCATTCATCTGTAGGCCCCAGTTTGGTGCCAACCAATGCAAGTTCTATGCGTGCTGCCTCAGTCTCTGTGAATTCATATGTGTGCCAGCCCTGTTATGTTTAAAAGGCCTTGATTGCTCCATGTCCTCCATCCTATTTCTTTCTTTCTGCCTCTCTTCTACAGAGTTTTCTGTGCTGTAAGAGGATGGGCTTGATGGAGATATTCTATTTATGGCTGAGTGTTCGAAGTCTCTCTATCTGCAAAGTAGACACTGGGTTTCTGTATTTGTTCCCATATGCTGGGTGAAGAAGCTTTTCTGATGATAGCTCAGCAAGGCATAGATCTATGAGTACAGCAGAACATCACTGAGAGTCATTTTTTACAACTTTTTTTATACAGAACAATAACATTTGTTTTTGTCATACATTCCTGGGCTACCTAGACTCAGGTTCTTGGTTACTCAAGCAGTGCTGTTGAGAATTACATCTCATCCAATGGACCTGAACTCAAATATTAGTTAGTTACTATCAAAACCTTTTTGCCACTATTGCACCAGGATATCTTGCAGGCAGATAACTTATAGATCAAAATGTTTTATTTCTATAAATTATTAATATTTTTGGCCAACTCTCTTTATAAAGATTATTCCAGTTTGCAATTTTATACTACACAAATGAGGAGAGTTTTTCTTAAGTTTCAAAAACAGAGCTATTATTTTTTTCTTCAAAGTTTAGAAATAGTAGCAGCACTCCAGATCATAGGAACTACTATTTTTTTAGTCAATAATATTAACAACATTGTTAGTTTTATGATAAATGTTCATCATAAGTATATAAATAAATAAATTAGAATGATTTCTACAAGCATTGTTAAACTTCATGTCAATGGTTCTAATGAACTAAGTTATCTGTTGTATAGTAAATAAGATAATTATTTGAGATTTGAGTTAATACAAAGCTCAGAGCAAGCTCAGCTGAGCATCATGCAGCAGTCCTTTCCTTTTGGTCATCCTGAATAGCCCCTAGAAAGTTGCTTAAAGGTATAAAAGCAGACTGGGGTGGACTGAGACAGTGGCAGCAGTGACAGTGGCAGCAGTGACAGTGGCAGCAGTGACAGTGGCAGCAGCGGCAGCCCAGCCTTGACTGCATCCATCTCAGCTGGGGATGCTAGCAGCGGGGGACCTACCAGCCACAGCAACGTGTGCCTCAGGAGGCGGCCTGCAAGACATCTTTGAAGCTTACCTTTTTTGTAAAAAAAAGTCCTTGTGGAGCCGCCATTTTTGTCACACCAGTAGGATGGGACATGCGACATCAGGTAAGGAGATATCCCTCCCGAGTCTAGGACCTCTGGGGATGCAGACCTCCGAGCTGCAGGCTGCCGCCTGTGCCCAGAACCTGGGCAGAGCAGCAGTTTATCTGTGTGCCAGCCAGGCGCAGGTCCTGTACCTTGTAGAGAGGTCGGCAGCTGCCATCTTTGTCCCCAGTCAGACAGGATAGGCAACCCAGGTACTGAGATATCCTGAGTCTAAGACCTCTTAGAATGCAGACCACTGATTTGCAAGCTACCTTCTGTGCCCAGGACCGGGGCAGAGCAGCGATTTGTCTGTGTGCCAGCCAGGAGCAGGTACTGTGCCCAGCGGAGAGATCGGCAGCCTCCATCTTTGCCACCAGTACGACAGGACAGGCAGCCTCAGGTACTGAGATATCCCCAGTCTAGGACCTCTGGGGACACAAACTGCCCAGGTCGTGGGTGCAGGCGGCACCAGGCACAAACTGCCAAGCTGCTGGCTGCCACCTGCACCCAGGACCTGGGCAGAGCAGCAACTTATCTGCTAGCCAGGCATGTGGCCTGTGCCCTATGGGATCCTTGCTGCCATCCTGGCTCCCTGACCAAGCAGACGGGCAGCACCAGGGTCGGTCCACAGAGACAACCCAGGTATAACATTATGTGGGGCAGGACACAACCAGGGTTCCAACAGTGCCCAAGAGGAGGGCACAAATTAGCAATCTGTGCCAGGGGGAACCCAGTCATCCAGTGTTGTAGAAATAGCCTTAAAGGCTCAAAGGAGGTTGAAGTACCAGCAATTGACAAGATCAACTAACACCAGTGAGATCTAGATGGCAAAAGACAAACATAGGGACATTACTTACAGAAATCAAGGTAATATGGCAGCATCTGAACCCAATTCTCCATTAACAGCAAGTCCTGGATACCCCAACACACCAGAAAAACAAGATTTAGATTTAAAATCACTGACCATGAAACTGTTAGAGGAACAAATAAAGGACATAAATCTCTTAAAGAAATTCAGGAGAAAATGGAGCAAAAGTTTGAAGCCCTTACAAGGGAAACACAAAAATCATTAAAAGAAATGCAGGAGAATACAGGTCAAAAGATAGAAGCCAATAAGGAGGAAATGCAAAAATCACTTAAAGAAATACAGGAGAACTTGGGTCAAGAGGCTGAGGTCATGTAAGAGGAAACACAAAAATCTCTTAAAGAATTACAGGAAAACACAAACAAACAAGTTAAGGAGCTGAACAAAACCATCCAGGATCTAAAAACAGAAGTAGAAACAACTAAGAAATCACAAAAGGAGACAACTTTGGAGATAGAAAACCTTGGGAAGAAACCAGGGGCCATAGAGACAAATATCAACAACAGAATACAAGAGATAGAAGAAAGAATCTCAGATGCCAAGATACCATAGAAACCATGGACTCAACAGTCAAAGAAAATGTAAAATGCAAAAAGCTTGTAACTCAAAACATCCAGGAAATCCAGGACACAATGAGAAGGCCAAACCTAAGGATTATAAGCATAGATGAAAGTGAAAATTTACAACTTAAAGGGCTAGCAAATATTTTCAATAAAATTATGGAAGAAAACTTCCCTAACCTAAAGAGAGAAATGCCCATGAATATACAAGAAGCCTATAGAACTCCAAAAAGACTGGACCAGAACAGAAATACCTTCTGTCACATAATAATCAAAACCCCCAAATGTACTAAACAAAGAATATTAAAGGCAGTAAGAGAAAAAGTCCAAGTTACATATAAAGGAAGACCTAACAGAATCACACCAGACTTCTCACCAGAGACCATGAAAGCTAGAAGATCCGGGGCAGATTTCATGCAGACTCTAAGAGAACACAAATGCCAGCCAAGACTGCTATAACTTTCAATCACCATAGATGAAGAAACCAAGATATTCCATGACAAAACCAAATTTACACTATATATTTCCACAAACCCAGCCCTACAAAGGATAATAGGGGGCAAATATCAATACGAGGAGGGAAACTACCCCCTGGAGAAAGCAAGATAATAACCTTCTTTCATCAAACCAAAAAGAAGATAATTAATCAAATATAAAAATAACATCAAAAATGACAGGAAATAATAATCACTATTCCTTAATATCTCTTAACATCAGTGGACTCAATTCTCCAATAAAAAGAAATAGACTAACAAACTGGATATGTAATGGGAACCCTACATTTTGCTGCATACAAGAAACACCCCTCAGTGTCAAAGACAAACACTACATTAGAGTAAAAAGCTGGAAGACAATTTTACAAGCAAATGGTCTCAGGAAACAAGCCGGAGTAGCCATTCTAATATCAGATAAAATTGACTTTCAACCTAAAGTCATCAAAAGAGACACTGAGGGACACTTCTTGCTGGTCAAAGGAAAAATACACCAAGAAGAACTCTCTATCCTGAACATCTATGCGCCAAATGCAAGGGCAACCTCATTCAAAAAAGAAACTTTACTAAAGCTCAAAGCACACATTGCACCTAACACAATAATTGTGGGTGGCTTCAACACTGCACTTTCCTCAGTGGATAGATCAGGAAAACAGAAACTAAACATGGACACACTGAAACTAATTGAAGCTTTGGACCAATTAGATTTAACAGACATATATAGAACATTTCATCCTAAAGCAAAAGAATATACCTTTTTCTCAGCACCTCATGGTACATTCTCCAAAATTGATCATATAATTGGTCACAAGACAGACCTCAACAAATAGTAGAATATCGCACTAAACTCATGCCTCCTATCAGATCACTATGGAGTAAAAGTGGTCTTCAGTAGCAAAAAAAACAACAGAAAGCCCACATACACATGGAAATTGAACAGTACTCTACTCAGTGATACCTTGGTCAAAGAAGAAATAAAGAAAGAAATCAAAGACTTTTTAGAATTTAATGAAAATGAAGACATAACATACCCGAATCTATGGGACACAATGAAAGCAGTGCTAAGAAGAAAACTCATAGCCCTGAGTGCCTCCAAAAAGAAAATGGAGAGAGCATACACTAGCAGCTTAATGACACACCTGAAAGCTCTGGAACAAGAAGAAGCTAATTCACCCAGAAGGAGTAGAAGACAGGAAATCATCAGTCAGAGCTGAAATCAAACAAGTAGAAACTAAGAGAATCATACAAAGAATCAACAAAACCAGGAGCTGGTTCTTTGAGAAAATCAACAAGATAGATAAACCCTTAGCCAGACTAACCAAAGGGCACCGAGACAGAGTCCAGATTAACAAAATTAGAAATGAAAAGGGAGATGTAAT
Source organism: Apodemus sylvaticus (assembly GCF_947179515.1). Classification (NCBI taxonomy): domain Eukaryota; kingdom Metazoa; phylum Chordata; class Mammalia; order Rodentia; family Muridae; genus Apodemus; species Apodemus sylvaticus. Next base: position 16,866,700 of record NC_067473.1, on the reverse strand, counting down.
AACAGAATATGAGGAAATTCAAAAATCATCAGATCCTATTACAAAAGCCTATATTCAACCCAACTGGAGAATCTGGAGGAAACGAACAATTTCCTAGACAGATATCAAACACTAAAATTAAATCATGATCAAATAAATAATCTAAACAGTTCCATAACCCCTAAAGAAATAAAAGGGGTCATAGAAACTCTCCCAACCAAAAAAAAAAAAAAAAAAAAAAATCACTGGACCAGATGGCTTCATTGCAGAATTCTATCCTTCAAAGAAGAGTTAACACCAATGCTCTTCAAACTATTCCACAAAATAGAAACAGAAGGAACACTACTCAACTCGTTCTACAAAGCCAAAATTACGCTGATACCAAAACCACACAAAAATCCAACAAAGAAAGAGAACTTCAGGCCAATTTCCCTTATGAATATGGATTCAAAAATACTAAATAAAACTCTTGCCAACCGAATCCATGAACACATCAAAACGATCATTCACCATGATCAAGTAGGGATGTAGGGATGGTTCAATATAAGGAAATCCATCAATGTAATCGACTACATAATGAAACTCAAAGAAAAAAACTACATGATCATTTCATTAGATGGTGAAAAAGCTGAATTTGACAAAGTTCAGCATCCTTTCATGCTAAAAGTCTTGGAAAGACCTGGAATTCAAGGCCCATACCTAAACATAGTTAAAGCAATATAAAGCAAAATGCTAGCAAACATCAAACTAAATAGAGAGAAACTTGAAGCAATCTCACTAAAATCTGGTACTAGACAAGGCTGCCCTCTCTCTCCATATCTTCTTAATATAGTACTTGAAGTTCTAGCTAGAGCAATTAGACAACATAAGGAGGACAAAGGGATATACATTGGAAAGGAAGAAGTCAAATTATCACTATTTGCAGATGATATGATAGTATACTTAAGTGACCCAAAACACTCTACCAGAGAACTCCTACAGCTGAAAAACAATTTCAGCAAGTGGTTAGTTATAAAATCAACTCAAGCAAATCAGTTGCCTTCCTATACTCAAAGGATAAGCAGGCTGAGAAAGAAGTTAGGGAAATGACACCCTTCACAATAGCCACAAACAATATAAAGTATCTTTGTGTGACTCTAACCAAACAAGTGAAAGATCTATATGACAAGAACTTCATGTCTCTGAAGAAGGAAATCAAAGACAACCTCAGAAAATGAAAAAAATCTTCCATGCTTGTGGATTGACATGATTAATATAGTTAAAATTGCCATTTTGCCAAAAGCAATGTACAGATTAAATGCAATCCCCATCAAAATCCCCACTCAGTTCTTCACATAGTTAGGAAAAGCAATTCTCCAATTCATCTGGAATAACAAAAAACCCAGGATAGCTAAAACTATACTCAACAGTAAAAGAACTTCTGGGGGTATCAGTATCCCAGACCTCAAGCAGTACTACAGAGCAATAGTCTTAAAAACTGCATGTTATTGGCACAGTGACAGGCAAGTGGACCAATGGAATAGAATTGAAGACCCAGAAATGAACTCATACACCTATGGTCACTTGATCTTCAACAAAGGAGTGGAAAACATCCAGTGTAAAAAAGATAGCCTTTTTAACAAATGGTGCTGGTTCAATGGTGCTGGTCAGCATGCAGAAGAATGTGAATTGATCCATTCTTATCTCCTTGTACTAAACTCAACTCCAAGTGGATCACGGACCTCCATATAAAACCAGACACACTGAAACTAATAGGAAAGAAGCTGGGGAAAACCCTTGAGGGCATGGGCACAGGGGAAAAGTTCCTGAACAGAACACCAATAGCTTATCCTCTAAGATCAAGAATTGACAAATGGGACCTCATAAAATTTCACACTTTCTGTAAGGCAAAGGACACTGTCAAAAGGACAAAATGGCAACCAACAAATTAGGAAAAGATCTTCACCAACCCTACATCTGATAGAGGGCTAATATACAATGTATACAAAGAACTCAAGAAGTTAGACCCCAGGGAACCAAATAACCCTATTAAAATTGGGGTACAGATCTAAACAAAGAATTTTCACCTGAAGAAATTCAGATGGCCAAGAAGCACCTTAAGAAATGCTCAACATCATTAGTCATTAGGGAAATGCAAATCAAAACATCCCTGAGATTTCTCCTCACACCATTCAGAATGACTAAAGTTAAAAACTCAGGAAACAGCACGTGTTGGCAAGGATGTGGAGAAAGAGGAACACTCCTCCACTGCTGGTGAGATTGCAAGATGGTACAACCACTATGAAAATCAGTCTGGCGGTTCCTCAGAAAACTGGACATGACACTTCTGGAGGACCCTGCTATACCACTCCTGGGCCTATACCTAGAGGATTCCCCAACATGCAATATGGACACATGCTCCAGTATGTTCATAGCAGCCTTATTTATAAAAGCCAGAAGCTGGAAAGAACCCAGATGTCCCTCAATAGAGGAATGGATACAGAACATGTGGTATATTTACACAATGGAATATTACTCAGCAATTAAAAACAACAAATTCATGAAATTTTTAGGCAAGTGGTTGGAACTGGAAAATATCCTAAGTGAGATAATCCAATCACAAAAGAATACATATGGAACGGTATCACTGATAAGTGGATATTAATTAGCCCAGAAGCTCTGAATACCCAAGACACAATTAGCATAATAAATGACTCCCTTGAAGAAGTAAGGAGAGGGCCCTAATCCTGGAAAGGCTTGATCCAGCATTTTAGGTGAGTACCAGGACAGAGAAAAAGGAGGGAGGTGATTGGAGAATGGGTGGAGAGAAGAAGGCTTATGGGACATATGGGGAGGGGGTACTGGGAAAGGGGAAATCATTTGGAATTTGAACAAACAATATAGAAAATTAAAAAAAATAATAAAAAAGTAATTATTTGAAATTTTAATAGCTGCCTCTTTACTATTGGTTTGAAATCTTTCTTTTTGTACCATTGAATTATTATTTCTTCAAAGTTTATTTATTTTATATGTCTTGGTTATTAACATTTTTAATGAATTATGAAGTTTTGGGGGTAATGATCTTAATAATAATCCCCTTGTTTAGTTTTCAGAGGAAACAGACTATTTTGTTAAAGAAAGCATGGGTACTCTAAGATTTTAACTTAAACTTCTGTCCTATACTTTCAGATCACTTATTTCTAATTATCCTTCAACTTTATATTATTTTTTAAATATTCCTTATCACACTTGTTCATAACTGAACCTCAATTTCAAGTATAAATGTTTACATTTCAACAAATAATATGGCAGTTATTTATTACTGACTTTATCAGTGACTTTCAACATTCTGGGACCATGTCATGTTCCTACTATGCCACAGAGACCCTGCATGAGAGCATCAGAAGGTAAGAGTTTAGACAAAATGCAGGTGCATAACTTGCTGTTATTAATATGTGGGGTTTTGCTTGACTCCAAAAGCACTGAATTTTGATCCAGAACCTAGACAAAGACACAAATTTTACATTAGAAATGGCTAAAATGATTTAACATTTGTGTCTGGATGAACCAGAAGAAATAGTCTGAAAATAAACATGGGATCTCGCCAGTGCCATTTCTTCATGCAACACAGCTGTAAGAACCAGGATTACAGCATTTGTGAATTTGTGTTACAATTACATACCCGAGGCATTGTTCCATTAGGACTCCTCTGTCTCTGTGTCTTTCTGAGTGAGAAAGTGAAGAGGCCTCTATAGATTCCGATTTAAAGCAGAATCTAACATCATAATTCCAGATAGCCTTCAGTTTTTCTTTACTGGATAGGTTTCCTGAATATAACTGAAATTATAGAATGACCCCGCACTTGGTGGAGTTATCTACTCTCCCAGGGACAATAGTGTTCTTCCATAGAAGTTTAATAATCAACTAGAACATTGCATACAATTCAGTTTTCTGATCTCTTTCCCCCACACCTATCAGCTCCACCTGATTTCTACTACAAATCGTAATGAAATCTTTGCTTATGTTTTCTTCTCTTATTTCCTTCAGTGAAAGAATGTGTGCCTGGTGGAAGCATAGTTTTGAAAGTGAAGCAACCTGGACAATTTTCCTTTTAAATGCTTTTAAATAGGCAAAAATAATGAAGAAATAAAAACAGAAGTGAGTTATAAGATTAGTTGGGTACCTGAACTCTCCAGATCATATTCTCAGTTCCAACAGAAGGAAAACAGCTAAGTCTTGCCAACACTCTTAAAACACTGCCAAAATAAAAGCAAGCAGAGATATGGAAATGACTGTATATCCAGTAATGATAATCTGCCACCGCAGTATGAAAACTATGCCTTTCTAAATCAGAAAACCTTTACACAGAGTTTTCTCATTTTACTTTATGGTCACTGAGGTTTCTCTACATTTTAATCACAAATACAGGGTGTTTAATATTAGGTATCCTTTCAAGGAGGTGAAATAGAAAACACATATTGCATTCTGTAAATATTTATTCTAGTAACTAGTTCCTTCTGTGTAACTGGGGAATGTTCAAAACTACATATTTTATCAAGATTATTTCTGTGTGTGTGTGTGTGTGCGCGCGCGCGCACAATGTTGAGGCTAAGAGTCAACTTCACGTGTTGCTCCTCCAGCACAGTTTACCATTCTAGAGGCAAGTAGAACCTGGAAGAATGGAGCCAATAAATGATGGGGACTAAAGTCTCATGCAAAAGCCAATTTTATTCAGAGCATCAGACAACTTATACTTAGAGGTATATAAAGAGTCATATAATTAAAGTGCACAATCACAAGGGCAACACATATGTATGGGCAAACTGCATGTGGCAAAACATATTTTTCCATACAAGCATATAATCAAATTCCAATAGCCAGTTGTAATGATCTCCTATAGGCTTCACCTGGGAGGGAACAAAAACAAAACACAAAACCTCTGAGTGTTGAAGAAACTGAGGTTACAAGGCTTTGTTTCTTGGAGTTTTCTCTCAAGGACTTGGACTTCTCATAGAACTTCATCCTTGCTCCATGTTCTGACATAGCACTATCCACTTTCTTTTATAGTCAAAGTCTTTTATTACCCTTGGGATCAGCAAGCAAGCTGGATTATTTATCTTTGACTTCCTAGTGAGTATATTACAAATGTGTACTGTCATGAACAGACTTTTTACACGGATTCTGGCAAACCAAATACAACTCTTTATAAGTGTGTGGCAAGCACTTTACTAAAAGAACTATTGCCTGAGACACACACACACACACACACGCACGCATGCACACGCGTGCACAAGCATGTATATGTATGTGTATGTGTATGTATATATGTATATATGTATATATGTATATATAATAATTTTTATTATAATAATATATGCATGAAATAGTAATTTATTAAGGACATTCAGATAGAATTTAGCCATCTTGCAAGTTTAAGCATTTTAATTGAGTTAGGAAGATGGCTAAGTGTGTTAGCATAAACATCCAAATTCAATAGTCATGTTGAAAGCTGGACAGGGCTATACATGCCCAGAATCCAATACTGAGAAGATTTAGGAAGATAGAAATGAGAGGATCACGTGAGCTTTCTGGCTAGATGGTATCTTCCATGAAAATGGTGAGCTTTGTGTTTAGTAAGATATCATGTCTCAAGGTAATAAGGCAGATATGGATAGAAGAGTCTACATGATATTTTTTAGTCTCCACATACATGCAATGTGGTCATACACACACACACACACACACACACACACACACACACACACAGAGAGAGAGAGAGAGAGAGAGAGAGAGAGAGAGAGAAAGCTAGAGAGAGACTTACACATAAACTACATACATTCAAAAATTAGAAGTCAAAATTTTAAAAATGAATATATACAATATGAATTACACTATTTGGAACATTTTAGATAAACTATCAGTCTTGCAAGGAGGTGAATATGACATTCTGGGTCTCTTCACTAATCAGAAACATATGAAATACTAAATCATGCTACACATAGTTCTTTCATACAGAATTTATCATTTTTATTCTACTTGAAAATATTCACTTAATTACTTGACTAATAATGAAAATAAGTTCATATTTAGAGTTGAATTTATACTTTCATGAGTCAACTTAAATATTAAAAATAGCATGGCATATAAAATACTCTAAAGCATCTTTATGTACCTCCCAGTATATTTCTAATTTGGCCATTACTATAGGACCTAGCATTCTTCCTTTTATGTGTGTGTGTGTCTGTATGTTTGTGTGTCTGTGTGTGTTTGTGTGTATGTCTGTGTATGTTTGGGTGTCCATGTGTGTATAAAGAAAGTATCACATGTTACATAACACTTTAAGGTTTTGAAATATCTTTCTATTAATTATTTCCATTATGTGTGTCTTTTTCACTCACATGTGCACACATATACACATATAAAATATATTATATCATGGAGTTGTCTAAAAATCCTTGATAACCTATTTGAGAAAGAGATGGTTATTTAATATTAACTTGATTACAAATACATACAGGCAGTAGTAATATGATGTATGCTGAAGGAAGAAATCAAAGAAAATCTCAAAATATGGAAAGATCTCCCATGCTCATGGATTGGTATGATTAATATAGTAAAAATGGCCATCTTGCAGAAAGCACTCTAAAGATTCAATTAAATCCCCATAAAAATTCCAACTCAATTCTTTATAGAATTAGTAAGAGCAATTCTAAAATAAATATCAAAAAATCCAGGATAGTGAAAACTATTTCCAACAATAAAAGAACTTCTGGAGGAATCACCATCCCTGACCTCAAGCTGTATTACAGAGCAGTGATAAAAACTGCATGGTATTAGTACAATGACCGGCAGATAGCTTAATGGAATAGAATTGAAGACCCAGAAAAGAACCCATACACCTCCGGTCACTTGATCTTTGACAAAGAAACTAAAACCATCCTGTGGAAAAACTATAGCACTTTCAACAAATGGTACTGGTTCAAATGGTGGTCTACATGCAGAAGAATGCAAATTCTTATCTCCTTGTACAAAGCTCAAGTCTAAGTGGACTAAGTGGATTAAGACCTCCACACAAAACCAGATACACTGAAACTCTCAGAAGAGAAAATTTTCCTAAACAGAACACCAGTGACATTTGCTCTAAGATCAAGAATTGATAAATAGGACCTCGTAAAATTGCAAATGTTCTGTGAGACAAAGGACATTGTCAATAAGACAAAACCCGCAATCAACAGATTAGGAAAAGATCTTTACCAATCCTATGTGAGAACCCTGTCAGAAACAGTAGGCCAGCTCCCCAAAATGCAGAATAGGGGCTCAAAGCTGGACTGAAACTTTGCATTCTGCCCAGGATTTCCGGGGGCAGGATAAGGCCTAAACAGAACCACCCAGCCTAGGGTGTGGCAGAAGGGGAAGTGACAAAACAGATAATGCCAGGAAATACCACAAATACCTCAAGGTGGGTAGGATAGGGCCAAAAGGCAGAGACAACCTCCTCATTCGAGTTGACCAAAAATTTTAAATGCTGCTCAGGGTAACCAATCACAGTTGTCCAACTCAGGTGACCGCTGAACTCCCCGCCAAAATGTTCATAAAAAAGGTGTGCTTTGTGAGCTTGGGGTCTCCTCTTGCCTGCATGCTGAGGGACCCCAGTGTACACTGGAACAATAAACCTCTTGCAGATTGCAGTGATTCCAGTCTCTGTGGCTTTATTGAGTTGGGGTCTTCACATGGACTCTTACATCTACATCTCATAGAAGGCTAATATCCAGTATATATAAAGAACTCCAGAAGTTAGACTCCAGAGAACCAAATAACCCTATTAAAAAATGGGGAAAAGAGCTAAACAGAGACTCAACTGAGAAACTCGAATGGCTGAGAAGCACCTAAAGAAATGTTCAACATCCTTAGTCATCAGTTAAATGAAAATTAAGATTTTCCTGAGATTCCACCATACACATGTCAGAATGGTTAAGATTAAAAACTGGTGACAGTAGATACTGGCGAGGAAGTTGAGAAAGAGGAACACTCCTCCTGTTGGTGGTATTGCAAGCTGGTACACCAATCTGGAAATCAGTCTGGAGGTTCCTCAGAAAACTAGACATAGTACTACCTGACAACCCAGTTATACTACTCCTGGGCATATACCCATAAGATGCTTCAACATTTAATAAGGACACATACTCCACTATGTTCATAGCAGCCATATTTATAGTAATCAGAAACTGGATACAACTCAGAGGAATGGATAAAGAAAATGTGGAACATTTATACAATGAGATACTATTCAGCTATTAAAAACAATGACTTCTTAGGCAAGTCCTTAGGCAAATGGGTGGATATAGAAAATATCATCCCGAGTGAGGTAATTCAGTCACAAAAGACCACATATGGTATGTAGTCACTGATTAGTGTACATTAGGCAAGAATCTGGAATACCAACGATACAACTCATGGACCATATGGAGCTTAAGAAGAAGGAAGTCCAAAGAGTAGATGCTTTAGTACTACTTAAAAGGGAAACAAAATAACCAAGGGAAGTAAAGGGTGCAAGAGACTTGGGAGGAAGAGAAGAGGAGCAGGGGAAAAGAGGGGAAGAAGTACAGGGGAAGATGGAGGAGATGTACAAAGGGTCAGGAAATTGAACAGAGGTGTGAAGCAACAGGAGTGGGGAACTTAGTAGCAAACAGAAAGTCCCAGATACCAGGAAAGCAAGAGTATCCCAGGAACCAATGGGGATGACATTAAATGAAACACCCCATAAAGGGGAGGGAGAACTAATTGAGACTGTATCCAGAGGTTAGGCATGGTCCCCCGGTTGAGGGATGGGGCCACCCACCCATTTCCAACATTTTAACCCAGAATTGCTCCAGTCTAAGGGAAAGACAGAGACAAAGAGTGGAGCAGAGACTGAAGAAAAGGCCATCTAGAGAATTCCCCTCCTGGAGATCCATCCCATATGCAGACACCAAACCCAGACACTATTGCTAATGGCAAGAAGTACTTGCTGACAGGAGCCTAATTCAGCTGTCTCCTGAGAGGCTCTGTCAGATCCTGATCAATACCCATGAAGATGCTCACAGCCAAACATCAGACTGAGTACAGGGACCCCAATGGAGGAGTTTGGGGAAGAACTAAAGGATCTGAAAAGTCCTTATCTGGCATTGACAGGAGGGGAGGGCCTTGGACCTGTGAAGGTGTGATGCTCCAGTGTAGAAGGGACTAGAGAATGCTAGGAATGCTAGGAATAGGGGAGCACACTCACAAAAGTAGGGTAAGGGAGGATAGGATAGGCAGTTTACAGAAGGGAAACCAGGAAAGAGTATTACATTTGAAATGAAAATAAATGAAATAATAAAAAAGAAAATAATTTTAAAATAAATATGTTTTTAAAAGATTCATATGGCATAAAATGTGTTCTAACACTCTATAGAATTAGAATAGAACTCAATACTAATTATACATGGAAAAAGATTATATGTTTAAAATTCTGGCATATTTTTGTAGGTTCATGAATTTTATTGTGTTTGGGAAGGTGTTAGGACAGTTTTCTTTCAAATTACCTTTGTATCTCTTCTGTAAATCTAAAAGGCCCTTAATTTATTTGGTCATTCTGTGAAACTGTCCAGCAGCTTTGGTCAAACTGGGTAGAACTGGAAGGACAGCTAGGGCTGAAAGAGAATGGAGGAGAAAGAGAAATATCAGAGCAAAGTCAAAGTTCTGAACCCAGATACCAAATACCAAAATTAAATCAGGATCAAATAGATCATCTAAACAGTCTCATAGCCACTAAAGAAATAGAAGGGGTCATAGAAAGCCTTCCAACACCCCCCCCCCAAAAGGCACAGGACCAGATGGTTTTAGTGCAGAATTCTATCAGACCTTCAAAGAAGACTTAACACCAATGCTCTTCAAACTATTCCACAAAATAGAAACAGAAGGAACAGTACCCAACTCATTCTACAAAGTCACAATTACACTGATACCAAAACCACACAAAGATCCAACAAAGAAAGAAAACTTCAGGCCAATTTCCCTTATGAATATCAATACAAAAATACTCAATAAAATTCTTGCCCACCAAATCCAAGAACACATCAAAACGATCATCCACCATGATCAAGTAGGCTTCATCCCAGAGATGTAGGGATGGTTCAATATAAGGAAATCCATCAATGATATCCACTACATAAACAAACTCAAAGGAAAAAACCATATGGTCATCTCATTAGATGCTGAAAAAGCATTTGACAAAATTTAGCATCCTTTCATGCTAAAAGTCTTGAAAAGAACAGGAAATCAAGGCCCATACCTAAACATAGTAAAAGCAATATACAGGAAACCGGTAACCAACATCAAACTAAATGGAGAGAAACTTGAAGCAATCCCACTAAAATCAGGGACTAGACAGGGCTTCCCCCTTTCTCCTTATCTTTTCAATATTGTACTTGAGGTACTAGCTTGGGCAATTAGACAACATAAGGAGGTCAAAGGGATACAAATTGGAAAGGAAGAAGTCAAACTATCACTATTTGCAGATGATATGATAGTATACTTAAGTGACCCAAAAAACTCTACCAGAGAACTCCTACAGCTGATAAACAACTTCAGCAAAGTAGCTGGTTACAAAATCAACTCAACCAAATCAGTAGCCTTCCTATACTCAAAGGATAAGCAGGCTGAGAAAGAAGTTAGGGAAATGACACTCTTCACAATAGCCACAAATAGCAAAAAGTATCTTGGGGTGACTCTAACCAAACAAGTGAAAGACCTATATGGCAAGAACTTCAGATCTCTGAAGAAGGAAATCGAAGAAGACCCCAGAAAATGGAAAAATCTTCCATGCTCTTGGGTTGGCAGGATTTATATAGTTAAAATGGCCATCTTGCCAAAAGCAATCTACAGATTCAATGCTATTCCCATAAAAATCCCAACCCAGTTCTTCATAGAGTTAGAAAGAGAAATTCTCAAATTCATCTGGAATAACAAAAAACCCAGGATAGCTAAAACTATTCTCAACAGTAAAAGAACTTCTGGAGGAATCAGTATCCCTCAAACATTACTACAGAGCCATAGTGATAAAAACTGCATGGTACTGGTACAGTAACAGGCAGGTAGATCAATGGAACAGGATTGAAGACCCAGAAATGAACCCAAACACCTATGGTCACTTGAACTTCGACAAAGGAGCTGAAAATTTCCGGTGGGAAAAAGATAGCCTTTTCAACAAATGGTGCTGGTTCAATTGGAGGTCAGCATGCAGAAAAATGCAAATTGATCCATTCTTATCTCCTTGTACTAAGCTCAACTCCAAGTGGATCAAGGACCTCCACATAAAACCAGACACACTGAAACTATTAGAAAAGAAACTGGGGAAAACCCTTGGTACATGGGCACAGAGGAAAAGTTCCTGAACAGAATACCAATAGCTTATGCTTTAAGATCAAGAATTGACAAATGGGACCTCATAAAATTACAAAGTTTCTGTAAGGCATGGGGCACTGTCAAAAGGACAAAACAGCAACCAACAGATTGGGAAAGGATCTTCACCACCCTAAGCCCGACAGAGGGCTAATATCCAATATATACAAAGAACTCAAGAAGTTTCACCCCAGGGAACCAAATTACCCTATTAAAAATGGGGTACAGATCTAAACAAAGAATTTCACCTGAAGAACTTCGGATGGCCGAGAAGCACCTTAAGAAATGTTCAACATCTTAATCATTAGGGAAATGCAAATCAAAACAACCCTGAGATTTCACCTCACATCAGTCAGAATGGCTAAGGTTAAAAACTCAGGAGACAGCAGGTGTTGGCAAGGATGTGGAGAAAGAGGAACACTCCTCTACTGCTGGTGGGATTGCGAGATGGTACAACCACTTTGGAAATCAGTCTGGTGGTTCCTCAGAAAACTGGACATGACACTTCTGGAGAACCCAGCTATACCTCTCCTGGGCATATACCCAGAGGATTCCCCAGCATGCAATAAGGACACATGCTCCACTATGTTCATAGCAGCCTTATTTATTATAGTCAGAAGCTGGAAAGAACCCAGCTGTCCCTCAATGGAGGAATGGATACAGAAAATGTGGTATATTTATGCAATGCAATACTACTCAGCAATTAAAAACAATGAATTCATGAAATTCTTAGGTAAATGGTTGGAAGTAGAAACTATCATTCTAAGTGAGGTAACCCAATCACAAAAGAATACACATGTAATGCCATCACTGATAAGTGGATATTAGTTAGCCCAGAAGCTCTGAATTCGCAAGACACAGTTAGCATATCAAATGATACCCAAGAAGAGGGAAAGAGTGGGCCCTGGTTCTGAAAAGAGTTGATCCAGCATTGTAGGAGAGTACCAGGACAGGGAAATGGGAGGGCGTGATTGGGAAATGGGCAAACTGAAGAGAGCTAATGAGACCAATGGGGATGGGGGAACCAGGAAAGGGGAAAGCATTCAGAATGTAAACAAAGAATATAGAAAATAAAAAAAAAGAATGAATGTATATTAAATCATTAAAAAAAAAAGAAAGCTTATATGAAGGTATTTAGGTGATTGCCTCTTGGAAAGTTCTGAGAAAGATCCTGAGAGTCCTCAATGCTTCTGAACAAAAGCAGGTCTTCAGGTTATTGCTTCATTTTAAAAAATGTATTCACAGGTATTACCAAATGAACACTCAAGGATAAATTCAAACAGGCTATTTTATTTGAATTTCTGAATTAAAAGTCCTTCTGGTCAAACATACGACAAGGTTTGATTTTTTTTTCCTTTTTATGCAAAAGCATTTTGAAATATATCCATTGTAGACCAGGCTTTTTAAGCAAGAACACTTACAACATTATTTATGAAATTTGGAATGTAAAAAAATTCCAGCCTCCTGGAACTTTCCTTTACACATTTTGTAACACCAAGTTACAGCATATCAAAGTTTCTCTCAATAGTTCTTTAGGGGCCACCTCCTCTGTCCAGCAAGTTTTCAAGTTCTTATTGGCAAAGCTATGTGTTTCAAGTGAAACTATTTTATCAGGACTCTCAATTTAAAGGATACATTCAAAAACAAGTTTTCCCACGACAAAATGTATTTTAACTCAAATACTTCTGTTTCAGTCCAGCAGGCATATCTGGGAAATTTGAAATGCTGCTGTCTCAGGAAACGCTCAATGAAGCATGCTTATAACATTATCCTCCTGTGCTTATAACATTATCCTCCTGTGCTCATAACATTATCCTCCTGTACATCTTTTGATTCATCACTTTCCACTGTGCCTTTGTAGATCAATGGATAAGTTAAGAAAATATCGTTTTTATCTATCCCAGGTTAAATTTCTGCCCAGAAATTCTATATGCAGCATTGTTTTGTTCAGGCCAGACCAGAGTAGAGACAACAAACCTGGTTTGGTCAAGACAGTGGTAGTATATTCTAGTTCCTGGTTTCATATGCATTTTTATTTGTAATGCAAAATGTAGAAAATTTCACTTCTACTTCCAATTATTCTTGGTAAAAATAATGGAGGTGTCCTTGTTGTTTTTTTTCCCCCACGCAGCTTTTCTGCCTGTACTCCCTGCAGGTCACCTGTTTGCCTGCTGTGCGGCCACAATGAGGGGCCACACCAGACCAAACAGTTCCATGTGGGGCTTTATTTAAGATGAGGCTTTATTTAAGATGGCAGGAAGAAGGAAGCAAAAGAAAGAGAGAGAGAGGAGAGATGCTACCCAATTATATACAGATGATGAAGTAAATTACAGGTGAAGGTAGGCCCATTGAATTCTGGGTATATGGTGGCTGTTGCCTTGGCAACAGGCCTATAGGTCTCATTGTGCTTATTATCTCTCATATGATGTCACAGGTCTCAGTACTAACAGTCCTCATACATCCACTTAGTTTACTCAACAACCATTTGTTGAGTCCTTACATATGTGAGAACATTTTATAATCTTTGTATACAACAAGGAAATAACCAGACAGCCATCCCTGTACTGGCCATTTTGAAAATACAAAAATTTGTAAATTAAATAATTTCTATATAATATTGACATTAACCTCATTATTTTGTATTTAGTATTCCTGCTATCCCCATCAGCATAATCAATATTGAATGTACTACTGCTGGTGATTTTTTCAATGTACTAAGGGTACATAGAATACAGTACAGTACAATTATATTTCATCTAATCACTCATTTAGAACAGCACAGACAATAATATGGAATGATAGTTGTATATGTTAAATCCATAAAACCAAGATGAATACATTTTATCACCTGGCTTTTATACTTAGTGGGTTTAAATGTCAGTTAAATTGTCAATGTTCTGGTTGGTAAGCTGTTGATATTCTGTAGGATGCCGTACATTTTTATAAATTAGTAAGAAGAATCTCTGGTAGGCTACACTGCTTCCTTTCTTGTTAAAATCGGGTGCTGTAGAGTGCTTTGGACAAGGAAAAGGGTGATTAATTTTTTAATGGTGGGCGTTTATTTTGCCTTTATTAGTAGTAGTATTAGTATTATCACTTAGAGTCAGGGTGACGTGAGTAAACCATTTACATAGAAATCATAGACTACACTGGATTTCTGCTCCTAAAAAAGGATGAGCACAATGGTAGCATGACAAGGAAGTGTTTGATTAATGCCACATATTTCTATAATTTAGGTCCTTCTACATATATAAAGAGCACATCAAATCATAGACTGATAACACTATGCTAATTTTGAAAAATGAAGAAAATCCAGCCCAACAAGGCAAGGTTAAAGCTAATGCAAGTTTATATATTAAGATTTGTGACCAAACATGCAACTCAAATTTCACTTAAAGTGATCTCACTATAATGTAGGCTGTCCATATGGAAAAACACAATCTGTGCTTGACTTGAATAGTTAGTGGTAACAGTAGGTAATGCATAGCCTGAACAAGCATCTGAAGAGGTGAGTTGGTACAGAGGAACCTGAGACCCCAAAGTTTGCAGCTCAAGATGGAGGAATACCTTCACTAGGTCCAAAAACAAGAAAAAAAAAATCCCAGCACTGGGGAACACTTATCGAAGACATGTTTTGAGAGCCCAAAATAACATCATTAGGAACAGTGACAGAGCCTAGGTAGTCCTAATGAAGGCGAGTGGGCAGACACAGGTGGAGCTCTCTAAGTTCAGGGTCATCATGACCTATGTAGCAAGTTCCACAACAGTCAGAGCTACAGAGTAAAACCCTGTCTCAAAACCACAATAAACGAGCAAAGAATTGAAAAATAGAGAAGGGTGAGATATAGGTTTAGAAGAATCAGTGCCCTGAATACATTGTCAAAAATGACAGACAGATATAAATGCCAGTATGAAGACAAGAAGGGAAAATTTGAATTAATGGTTTTATCAAAGAAATTATATGCGACCCTGGTACTCAAACAATTGGACAAAGGTGCTTATTTCAGAATCCTTTTCTATTTCTTTTAATCTTTGAAGACACTGATGTAGGTTTTCGTTTGAAAATAACTTCTTCCATCATACAGACAGTAAGGAAAATGCTCAGATACACCAATTCAGAATTGGTAAATTTGTCTGTGGTATAATTTAAGGGATATCATGACCAGTTTTCAAAACACTATGATTACAGCTTTATTACTTGCCAATTTTGAAAACCATCTGAAATTTACTGTTTTAATGTAGATTGATGGGGTCTTGTTGGGACAGGAAACTGTTTCTGGAATGTGATTCTAAGATTTATAATCCCATCTTTTAGATTATTCATTGTTTTAGGTGTATCCTGAAGCTACAAGTGTTGGGTTTCAAATTTTATTATTATGTGTATTAGTGCTTTGGGCCAATATACTATTTATGATTTTTTTTTCGTTTCTAAATCCTGCTTGGGTTTCCAAATTGATGAGCTGGGTCAAGTCACACAATATCCTCCAGGGTATTTTAGTCATTTTGCCACAAGATGTAAACACTGAATACAACAATGTTCCCCTTCCCCTGGGACTACCCTGCTAGTCTTCCTTCCAGGGTACCTAAATTCTTTTGAGAAATAAAACGTATAATATTCTGGAAGAGGGCTGACAGTCCCTAAAATATCCATCCCTGTCCCAGTTTTTACTATTTGCTCTTTAGGGCTGCATCTCTTTGCATGATGATTCATTATTTATAAGCAGAAGACGGCATTTCAGGTGTACCTTCCCATATAAAGCCTACAGAACAAAAGGTTACAAAATACTATATACATACAATGGAAGGGAGAATGTGTATTGACCATCCATTGTTTAAATAATTGGTTTTCAAAATATTTTTTACTTATTCCTTTCTCATATATTACATCCTGACCACAGTTGAGCCTCGTTCCTGCTCTTCCAGTGCCTCCTGTACCCCATCCCTATCCAATCTTGCTTTATTTCCCCTTTGAAAATTGCAAGCCTCCCAGGGATAGCAACCAAACACTGCATGTCAAGGCACTTCTGTTGTGATCATAAAAAGAGGCAGAGATTAGAGAATATGTTCTGCGGCAGTGTGGGGGAAGGGGGTGCCTCAGCGGACCCATGCCAAGGCATCCCATCCCCCTGAGCGACCAGACTCACACCAGAATAGAGTTTATTCAGGGAATGGGGAGGAGAGTTAAGAGGGTAGTAGAGACAGAGAAAGGCAGAGAGAAGGAGAGAGTAGAGAAGCAGAGGCCGGCCAAGACCACATGGATAGAGGGGGGAGGGGAAGAAAGGGAAGGAGAGCCCAAGAGGGTCAAGAGGAGAGTATGAGAATAAGAGAGTTAGGAGAAGTAAGAGAGAGTGGAGGGGGTGAGCAGCCCCATTTATAGTAGACCAGGCCTACCTTGCTGTTGCCAGGTAACTGTGTGGAGGGGCTTACCTAGCTGTTTCCAGGTAGTTGTGGGGTAGAGCTTAGACAGAATCCTAACAACCTCTTTTCATATTAAGACTGGAAAAGGCGATCTAGTAGAAGGGAAATGGTCTCAAAAGCAGGCAAAGGAGTCAGAGAAAGCCTCTGCTCTCTTGTTAGAAGTCCCATAGGAACACCAAGACACACAACCATAACATATATGCAGAGGGACTAAGTCAGACAAATGTAAGCTCATCAATTGTCAGTTCCGTCTCTGTAAGCCACTATGAGCCCAGGTTAGTTGGTTTTGCGAGTATGCTTGTGGTGTCCTTGACTGACCCCTCTGCTCATACAATCCTCACCCTGCTCCCTCTTCTGTAGGATTCCCTGAATTCTGCCTGATGATTGGCTGTGGGACTCTGCATCTATTTCTATGGTTGATGGATGAATCCTCACTTTTGAGGGTATCAGAATATCATTAAAAATTATTTTGTTGCCTTTTTTTCATTTTTTCTTTTTTTCTTTTTCTTTTCTTTTCTTCGAGTTGTATTTAGTTATTATATCTTAGTCTCCTATAATCAAGCCTCTGGTTCCTGACCCTCCAGGAAATGTCAGGTATGTGCTACTTCGCATGGCTTGAGTTTCAAACTGGGCCAGTTATTGGACTGCCACTCCCATGATTTCAAGGCCACCTTTCCTCCAGTATATCTTGCAGGCAGTACAAATTGTAATGGAAGGTTTTGTGGCTTTGTTGGTATTCCAATCCCTCCTCTGGAAGTTTTGCCTCCTTATAGGAAATGACCTTTTTGGGCCATTTCTACCTCATTGTTAGAAGTCTAAGCATGGGTCACCCTCACAGATTTCTGGGAGTTTGCATTGCACTAGGTTTCTAGCTCCTCCCCAATTCCAGTTGTCTCTACCAATATTCTCTCCTGCCATCCTTCCCCCACCTGATCCCTCCTGTTCCTATTCCATTTGCCACTACTGTATCCAAGATATTTGTTCTTTCTTCCCTATCAGAGGGAGGTTTATTCATTCCCCCACTGGCTTTAACCTCTCTGGGTCTGTGACTTGTAACATGATTCTCCTTTACTTTACAGTTAAGTGAGTACATATCATGTTTGTCTTTCTGGGCTTGGGTTACCTCATTCTGGATGATTTTTTTCTATTTCTATCCATTTGCCTACAATTATCATGACATTATTTTTTAATAGCTGAGTTGTGTAATGTGTAAATTGTGTAAATGTACCACATTTTCTTTTTTGGAAGGGGAGGAGAAAATAGGTTTATTTTACTCACAATCCAGGTTACAGTCCATCATTTCAAGGAGGTCAAGACAATAGAAACTTGAAACAGCTACATAGTCATAGTTATGACAACAATGAGTAAAAACGTGCCTATTACTATTAACTCACTTTCTTCATTGGTACAATTCATGAGCCCTGGCTAGGGAATGGTGCGACCCACGGTGGGTAGATGTTTCCTTCTAGAGGTAACCAAGGTAATGCCCCACAGGCATGTTCACAGGCCAACCATTTCTAGAAAGTTCCTCACAGATACTTGTACCAGGTGATTCCAGATTCTATCAAATTTATAATTAAAACTAACTCATCCAATATAACAACAATACCACATCATCTAGAAAAGCTCAAGCTTGTTAGCAATCTTCCTTTTATGAATGAGTACTAATATATAGATTCTTTCAGGGGATGTTCCACCTCAAACTATCGGAGCTAGGATCTCTGTATGTGAGAGCCACATTTTCTTTATCTGTTTGTTTGTTTGTTTGTTTTATTCTTCTTCTCTTTAGTCAGTTTAGGAACACCTAGGTTGTCTTCAGTTTCTAGTTCTTACTAATAAAGGTTTTATGGACATACTTAAGCAAGTTTTCACTCCCACCACAATAAAGGAGTTTTTCGTTTGTTCCACATCACTGTCGTCCTTGTCATCCTTGTCAGCGTGATCTGTCACTTGATTTTAGCCACTTTGACAGGTGTAAGATTAAAATCTTCAAGTAGTTTTGATTATTTGCATTTCCTTGATGGCTAAGTATGTTGAACATTTCTCTAAGTGCTTCTTCACCATTTGAGATTTTTCTGATGAGAATTCTTTGTTTAATTGTATCCCATTTTTAAATTGGTTTTTTTTTTTTTTGGTTTGTTGATACCTATGTTCTTGAGTTCTTTATATATTTTGGACATTAACCCTGTGTCAGAAGTGGAGTTGTTGACGTTATTTTCCCATTCTGTAGTCTGCTGATTTTTCCTATTGGCATTGTCCTTTGCCTTAATGAAGCTTTTCAGTTACCTGAGGTCATATTTATTAATTGTTGAACTTAGTGCCTTGGCTATTGGTGCTGTTCAAGAAGTTGTTTCCTATGCCAATGTTTTCAAAGCTGGTCCCCACTTTCTCTTCTAACAGAACCGGTGTTTTTGGTTTTTATGAGGTCTTCGATCCTCTTGGAATTGACCTTGTTCAGGGTGATCAATATGGATCTATCTGCCATCATTCAGTTAGACTAGCACCATATGTTAAACATGATTTGTTATTTTAAAAAGAAAAATCCCAGCCATTCTGTTTTACCAAGAAATACTCAAGAGCCAGATACTGTGGTGAAAGCCTGATAGCTCAAAGAGGTGGAGAAAGCACTCAGCTGACTTATTTTTCTCCACCTATGTTCCAGAAGGAAAAAAAAATTTCTCCTTCTCCATGCTTTCTTAAATACGCTTTACCTCTAAGACTCCTTTCTGCTTACTCACATTCACTTCCTGTCTGATGGTTGCTTGCTCCACCTCTTGACCTAGTTTTGGCTTTTCTTAGTTCTTGGATTAAAGGTACGTGGTTGGGTAGAGCCACACCACAATTACGTGCTAACAATCTTGAGGTTCACAATGGGATCAAATATCCTGCAACATTTCCTCCTTTTTGTATAAAATAAAAGGCTCTCTAACATTAATAAACTATATACTCTACTTTTTGTTCTAGGAAGTCTTTCATTTCTTTATTTTGCCTTATCTTTGTAGTCAAACAATAGAGACTTTTTTAGTTTCTGTAATTTTTTTAGGCTTTCTGTCATTTCTATTGTTGTTGAAATCCAGTTTTAATCCATGATTTTCCAATAGGATGCAGGAGGTGATTTCAGTTTTCTTTTACTAGTTGAGACGTTCTTTGTGACTAAAAATGTGGTCATTTTTTAGAAAGCTTTCATAAGGTATGGAAAAGACAGTATATTTTGTGTTTGGCCAGAATGTTCTATAGTTATGTCCACTTGAGTCATAATGTATTATTGCTCCATAATTTTTCTGCTCAGTTTTTGTTTGGATGACTTATCCATTGATGAGAGTGGAAGAGTGAAGTCCCAACTATTAATGTGTGCATTTCTATGTGTAATTTGAACTTTAGTAATGTTTCCTTTTCAAACATGGGTGTCCTATTGGGGGGAGGGCACAAGTATAAAGAATTGGAATATTATTTTAGTGGATTTTTTTCTGTGATGAATACATGTGTACTTATTCAAATCTTTTGATAGGTTTGATTGAAAATCTATTTTGTTGGATTTTAGAATAGCTACACCAGCTTGTTTCTTTGGTCCATTTTCTTGGAAAATCTTTTTTAACCATTTACTCTGAGGTAATGTCAATCTCTGATTTTGAGGTATATTTTCTGTATGCAGCAGAAGGATGTATCTAGTTTTTAGATCTATTCTGTTAGTCTGTGTCTTTCTATTGGGGAAATGAGTCCCTTGTTATTGAGAGATTTCAATGACCAATACCTCAATACCTTCTAAATTCCTGTTTTTTTTTGTTTGTTTGTTTTATCTTTGTTTTTTTTCTTGTTTTGTTTTGTTTTTTAATGTTGTTGATGGTGGTGGTGGTGGTGGTGTATGTGTGTGTGTATGGGTGTGTGTATGTGTGTATGTGTGTATATGTGTGTGTGTGTGTGTGTGTGTGTGTGTGTACACTTCCTTTCTTTAGGTTAGAATATTTTTCTTCTATGATTATGTTAAAATATTTCCTCAGTCTTTGAACTCGGATTCTTCTGCTTCTTCTGTTCTTATTTTCTTAGATTTGGTCTTCTGATAGATTTGGTCTTTTGATAATGTTCCAGATATCCTGGGTGGTTTGTGTTTAGAGTATTTGAGATTTAACTTTTTTTTTTTTTTGCTGGTATATCAATTTCTTCTATGTTATCTTCAGTGCCTGAGATTCTTTCTTCGATCTCTTGTAAACTTTTGTTGATGCTTGTGCCTGCAGTTCCTGATCACATATCCAGGTTTTTGAGCCTCAGGATCCATTCTGTTCATGTTTTCTTTATTGCTTTTATTTCATTTTCATGTCTTGAACAGTTTTATTCATTCCCTTTACCTGTTTCCTTTCCTTGACTTCCTTGAAGGGGTTCATTTATTTCCTTCTTCAGTTTATGTTTTCCTGGATTTTTGTTTATGTTTGTTATGGATTTCCTTAAACGATTACCATTACCTCTTTAAAGACCTCAATCATCTACATAAAATTGCTTTAAAAGTCTTTTACTTGTGATTTAGCTGTTTTGTAATGTCCAGGGTGCACTGTATTAGTATTACAGTGTACTCATGGTGCCATATTGCCTTAGCTATTGTTGATTCTTTTCCTGGCCTCTAGCATCTGTGTTTGATGTAATTGCAGAGTTAGTTACTGATTTCTCAATTTATCTTTGTTAGATGGATGCCTCCCCCTCACTTCTTTTCTGTTTCAGTTCTGGTGTTCTAGTCTAAGAGGCCTATGGTTATGGTTACAGATAGTCCTCAGGTCCATTACATTGTCTATGCTGGGATTTTGAAAGTTTGTTTTGACCTCTGGGGTTTTGGATATTTCCTTCTGGGTTCCGGGGTTATGGGAACTGATATAGCCTCTGGGGTTCCAAGTACTGGATGGCCTCTGAAGAGCAGTGGGTTTCTGCTGGAATTATAAGACAGGACATAGAGATGGCAGGAGTTGGGTGGCCTCTGAGGTGTCTTGCAGATGGATTCTTTCTGCATATTCATGTGGCTGCTGGTAGAGTAAAGGCCTTTTGCAGAAGTTGTAGACCAGGAACTAAATAATTGTTTTTATTTGGATTTGTGCGTGTTTGTGTTGTGTTTGTGTGTGTGTGTGTGTGTGTGTGTGTATGTAATATGGCAGATTATTTCCAGAAGTCCAGAAGATATTCTCTGATGACCTAAAGCTAGTGTGACAAGGTAATGTGAGCCACCTGGTGTGGTTGCTAGGAACCAAACTTACATCTTCTGCAGATGTTATTATTTCTCATTGGGCAACCTGCCCAACCCCTTATATTCCAGTTTATTAATAATTTTACTCTCAGTCCAAATAAAAGCTTATATCATTGACCTAATACCATAATATGATGCTCAATAAATACATCAGAAAAGGTGACTTTGAGCACCAGGACTCTTAAAGGCTTGTTTTGTTATTTGTCTAAGTGGTAGAAATCTGATTTATTTATATTCCCTGGAGGCTAAAGAATATGAGAAACATTGTATAAAAGAAAGAAAGAAGATGTAACGTCAAATAAATGAGAATTACCTGTCAGGTATTGATTACCGTAAACCAAGGGGCCTATCTCAGACAATCAAAATATATTAATTTTGACTTTTCTCTTAATTATTTAAGGCTACCAAATGTTTAAATATTCTTCTGACCAAGGCAGCAAGACAAACTAACATATGTGAAAAATTATTAAATAGTTTATATGTATTAAATGTCTCTCATTTTAGATTTTAATGTTACTTTGAAGACATTCAATAGAAATGTATGTATAAATATGATAAAATATCATCTAACTATTTGCAGAAAATATATTTTTTCTTTGAACAGTAGCTATAAAAATAGTAGAAACCATTCTTTGGGCTTCATATGGTCTATGAATTGAATCTTGTGTATTCCAAACTCTGGGGATACTACTTATCAGTGAGTGCAAGCTGTGTGTGTTCTTTTGTAACAGAGTTACCTCACTCAAGACAAATCGGCAACCAACAAATTGAGAAAAGATCTTCACCAATCCTACATCAGATAGAGGGCTAATATCCAATATATACAAAGAACTCAAGAACTTAGACCCCAGAAAACCAAATAACCCTATTAAAAAATGGGGTACAGAGTTAACAAAGAATTCTCACCTGAAGAACTTCAGATGGCAGAAAAACATCTTAAAAAATGCTCAACTTCATTAGACATCAGGGAAATGCAAATCAAAACAACCCTGAGGTTTCACCTTACATCAGTCAGAATGGCTAAGATTAAAAATTCAGGAGACTGGTTCTGGAAAGATTCAGTGATTCGGCAAAACCAGAACGGGGAAGTGGGAAGGGGTGGGTGGGAGGACAGGGGAAGAGAAGGGGGCTTACGGGACTTTCGGGGAGTGGGGGGGCTAGAAAAAGGGAAATCATTTGAAATGTAAATAAATTATATCGGATAAAAAAAATTAAAAAAAAAAATCAGGAGACAGCAGGTGTTGGTGAGGATGTGGAGAAAGAAGACCACTCCTCCACTGCTGATGGGGTTGCAAATTGGTACAACCACTCTGGAAATCAGTCTAGTGGTTCCTCAGAAAACTGGCCATGTCACTTCCAAAAGATCCTGCTATACCACTCCTGGGCATATACCCAGAGGATTCCCCAGCATGTAATAAGGATATATGCTCCACTATGTTCATAGAAGACCTATTTATAGTAGCTAGAAGCTGGAAAGAACCCAGGTATCCCTCAACAGAAGAATGGATGCAAAAAATGTAGTATATATACACAATGGAGTACTATTCAGCCATTAGAAACAATGAATTCATGAAATTCTTAGACAAATGGATGGAGCTGGAGAACATCATACTAAGTGAGGTAACCGAGTCTCAAAAGATCAATCATGGTATACACTCACTAATAAGTGGATATTAGCCTGGAAACATGGAATACCCAAAACATAATCCACACATCAAACGAGGTACAAGAAGAACGGAGGAGTGGTCCCTGGTTCTGGAAAGACTCAGTGTAGCAGTATAAGGCAAAACCAGAACAGGGAAGTGGGAAGGGGTGGGTGGGAGAACAGGGGGAGGGAAGGGGGCTTATGTGACTTTCAGGGAGTGGGGGCTAGAATAGGGGAAATCATTTGAAATGTAAATAAAAAATATATCGAATAAAAAAAAAAGAAAAAAAGAAGGAGGTGCAAATACTCATGGGAGGAAATATGGAGACAAATTGTGAAGTAAAGACTGAAGGAAAAGCATTCAATAGACTGTCCTACCTACGGATACATATATAGTTACCACACTGGGACACTATTGTGGATGCTAGGAAGTGCTTGCTGACAGGAACCTAATATGGCTATCTCCTGAGAGTTTCTGTATAACTTAATGTTTTTATATTTTATAAATTCCTATACACTCATTTATTGGAAGGTTAACAAAACAGCAATTTCTCATGAGTGTTTTTGTGTACTCTGAATGAAGATGTGTTGTGTCTTAAGATGGGTATTATAGATATATGGTTAGTCTTGGACTCTGTTATGCTTTATGAGTCATACAATTGATATGATTCCTAATTTTTGAAGTGAAAATAATTTAATAATAATTTTTATTGTATTTATGTTTAAGCATTTCATATTTTGAATATTTAAGTAGAAAATCTATGGTAAGTATCACTGGCAGAAGTTTGCTAGTCGCATGGTTTTCTAACCATGTTCTTAACTCTGTTAAATTTCAGTGGCTATCATGACGCTACAGTCTGTTTCATCGTTACTACTTCTCTTATGCTAACATGTCGTCAATTAATCTTTGGTGTTTATACAGGAATTGTTTGGTGGCAATGGCTAGAGAGGCGGTAGACACTAGGGAAAAAGCTACTATTGTTGCTTTGCTAAATGGTCATGTTGCAAAATGCCTTCTATATATTTATATTTCTACCCATAGACGTGGGGAAATGTCCATGTTCATCAGGGAAGCTTTCCTTTGCAATGGACAGTGGTTAGAGCAGACACTCCAAACTGGCTAAAATGCTAACAATAAGTGCCTGTGCACTCTTCACATTTGATTCATTTTACATAGTGCAAAACATGAAATTTCTAAAATATGTATTTAATTATATTTTTTAAAACTTCAATTTTTTTCTTTAGAATGAGAAATGACAGTCTTTACTGAACTTAAATTATTATTTGGTCTTTGCCTGTCTCATGTTCCCTATTTTTTTATGTGCAGAGTTCTCCAAATTAGAATATTAACCTTAATTTATAATGAAACAATATTTTAAAGTAAGATCTCCTGTAAGATGGCTCAGTAGCTAAGGTGATTGCTGTGCAAGTATGAGAGCGTGACGTTGGTACCTCAGAGCCCATGTGAAAATCTCAAAAAGATAGTTGAAGTGTTTGCCATTATATTATTCAGAAGCAGGAACAGGGAGAAGGATCAGGAACAGAGGGTCACTGTTATGGTTATCAAAAAACTAAATAAATGCATAAATGGCGAGTCCACTAAAAATTCTCTCTCAAAAAATAACATGAGAGTTAGAAAGATGGTTCAAGGGATTAAGGTGTTTACTATGAAATCCCAAAGACTTGTGTTTAATCCCCACAACTGTAAAAGGTAGAAGGAAAGAATTAGCTCTGTAAAGCCATACTCTGAGTTCCACATGCTAACCTGTCATGATATATGCACATCTGCACTCACTCATACATACATAACACACACACATACACATGTAATAAATAAATCTGAAAATAACAAGGTACAAAGCAATAGAGAAAGCCGACCAATATTGGCTATTGCTGCCACACCTGTGGTCATCTTCATGTGCATCTCTCTCATATATGTGTTCCCATACAGAGACAAAAACATAAATAATAACAATATGCAAAGAAGAGTCTTTACGAGATAACTCAGCATGTAGGAGGTCATGGACCCCATGAAAGCATCCAACATATAGAAAATTTATAACACAAGTTTTTGATGAAAATTAAAGACAGGGGTATGTAAATTTAAGGAAGAAAACTCAAAAAATGTAATAAAAAACTTGTATAAAATACTCATGCAAAACAATAGTGATAATTTTATATAATCTTTTTATTATTGATAACGCCATTAAAATTATATTTTGGAGAGGGGAATAAATGAGAAAAATTATTTTGCAGGAACAACGATAGCAAACTAATATTTTATATTTTCTAACAAAACTTACAACAGCAAGGGATAATCATTATAAAGTAGCCAGTATGTCCTGAATTACCTACTTTCATGTGTTTTCCATTTAAGTCAAATGGAATTTAAATTAAACTTAAGTCAAACAAGAGGCAATATTAAGAATAATTTTGGAAAAATTAGACAAAAGCTTGTACATTATCTCCTTCTTGATATATATTAAATACATTTATATAGTTGAATTTAGACAACCCAGAAGCAAAGGGGAAAGCTGAGTATTATAATAACATAGGTGTATATGTGTGTGAGAGAGACAGAGAGATTGGCGTAGAAAAAGAGAGACAGAAGAGAGATTAGTAAAGATTGAATTGCCTGCCAGATATAGGAAATACTCCAAAAGCAATTTGCAAAATCCACATCTCAGGAAACAGTCTTGAATGCAATTATGGGTGCAGCCTTGTGGTTTAAGTAGCAGTGTAGAAAACAAAACCCATCAGGGAACTAGAAAAACAGATGTGACCATGAATTAGTGATCAGTAAGTCAAGAGTATAGCTTAAGGACTATCAGTCTCATCAAAAGGTTCTACAGATATTTGAAGAGATCTGACTTTTACAAGGTGCCCAGAGTAAGGTTGTGATGTTCTGTGGCATTTACTTCTTTCTAGATGATTTTCTTAAAAGAATACAATGTATCAGTTTGGACTTTTGCATTAAGTCAAACATTTCTTTTTTTAAATATTTTTTAATATTTTTATTTTCTGTATTCTTTGTTTACATTCCAAATGATTTCCCCTTTCCAGGATCTCCCCTCCCCATATGTCCCATAAACCTTCTTCTCTCCATCCATTCTCCAATCACCTCCAATCGCGTAGTCATTTGTTACGCGATTTGTGCCTTGGGTATTCAGGGCTTCTGGGCTAATTAATATCCATTTATCAGAGATTGCATTCCATGTGTATTCTTTTGTGATGGGGTTACCTCACTTAAGATGATATTTTCCAGATCAAACCATTTGCCTAAAAATTTTGTGAATTCATTGTTTCTAATTGCTGAGTAGTATTCCATTGTGTAAATATACCACATTTTCTGTATCCATTCCTCCTTTGAGGGGCATCTGGGTTCTTTCCAGCTTCTGGCTATTATAAATAAGGCTGCTGTGAACATAATGGAGCATCTGACAAACATTTCTTTAATTGAAATATAGACTGAATAACAGAAAGGTACATCTGAGCAAGGTGCTAAATTTTGCAAAGTGATTAATATCTAAATTTTATTATAATTTATCATATTATAAATCTTATTATTATAACCTTAATGAAAACGTTTCTATTGTAGTAAAAATTCTAAAGTAGTGTAAGACTTGACAATTTGATCCTATGTTAATGAATATTTTATTTACTTTTAATTTAAGAAAGTATAGTCACTGATCTGAAAATCATATTTAGTGCCACATTTTTAAGCCACAAGGTAACTCAGTGAAGGCTGACAGAATTAGTTTTAGATTCCAAATTTAGTTAACAGGAAATTGAGAGCAACATATGAATTATTCAAAAACAATGATAGATGGGCACAACCATTACCAACAGAATAAAGTTATTAACATAAACAAAATAGATCAGTAAGTACCAGTTTGTCTTTTCAATATCTTTCAAATTTCATTAAAGATTGTGGGAAAAAACATTAAAATAGTGAACATTAAAATAATAAACAGATAAGATACACAAGGAAATACTAACTTAATACTACAAAAGTATGTGTTCAGAAATTATGAATATTTTTATTAAAAACTATATAAACTATTAAACTATAAAAACTATTAAAAAGGGTCATAGTATAGTAAATGTTATATATTAGCCTAAGTCAAAGTCATTTTTGTTCAGAATAATACATGCAAAATCAAATATTTAGATATTTCTCCCTCATCTGTCAGTGCAACTCTATCCATTTGCCAGCTCTTTGACTAATTATTGCGTAAATGTGAAAAATTATTTGTGAAAATATAAATATACTATATTTATATACATACTTATCTCTTCATTGTGACTTGCTGCACACCTGTTAACAAACGGATCATAAAATTGAAAAACAATAACCTGTGATCAGATTCATAAACATAAATTTTGATGGACATTTGACATATGATAATATGAAAATGTTCAACTATGCTAGAATTCACCACTTTGACGCAAATTAGGTACTTTTTTGTCAACAAATTATCTTTAGACAAAAAATATCATATTATAAAAATGTTGCCTTTGTTCTTCAAGGCAAAGGAATAATCTCAACTTACATGTATTCATACTGGGGAAAACCAAATGTTAGTGGATATGAAACAGAACTCTGTTCATAAGTCCTTTCTTAAAGCAACACCTCTTCCTTGGACCATTGAACAGTTCCCTAAGCCTAGGAAATTTGCACATTACGAAGAAAATTATTTATTTAGCCAGAAAGGTTAATATGGCTTTAAAGAAAAATAATAGATTCAGAATTTGAATGTGCTTTTGTCTGTAAAAGTCTTAAATCCTTTATAAGCCCTGAGTTGTTAGTTTGTGGTTAAATAAAACATAATTATCTGATAAATCTTTGTACTGTGGTCTGATTTTTCCTGTAGCAAATCCAACAACCTGAGCCTAACTAGCACATTTTCTGGCTTTTGCCCATGAGAAGAAATTGCAAGAAATTGAGCCAGCCTTTCTGTCCTGAGGGAGAATTTTCTAAAAGCTGTTTCAGTTTGCTAGATAAGGAAAAAGTTAAAGCTCTTTTGGCATGTATACAGTTTTAAAGCCACTAGACAAGATGAAGTTTTTTTGTTTTTTTTAAGAAGGAAAATACTGTATTGTTTTTTTCTGTTTTCATATCTATTTTAATCTTACATCCATCAATCTGTTAATAGGCCAATTGCTGGTGTCTAGTTTCAAAGCCAATGACGTACGAACACTGCAGATGGTTGGTCCTAGAGTTGGAATGATAACCCAACAATACCAAGCCTGTCACTTCATCTTACTAAGTGGTATGTTACTTCTAAGCCATAATAGTAACAAAAGGCTAGAAAAAGACAAGGTACAATGAAAATCACCATCCTCAATCTTTTTTTTTTATTCTTTTTTTTATTCGATATAATTTATTTACATTTCAAATGATTTCCCCTTTTCTAGCCCCCCCCCCCCCCACTCCCCGAAAGTCCTGTAAGCCCCCTTCTCTTCCCCTGTCCTCCCTCCCACCCCTTCCCAGTTCCCCGTTCTGGTTTTGCCAAATACTGTTTCACTGAGTCTTTCCAGAACCAGGGACCACTCCTGCTTTCTTCTTGTATCTCATTTGATGTGTGGATTATGTTTTGGGTATTCCAGTTTTCTAGGTTAATAACCACTTATTAGTGAGTGCATACCATGATTCACCTTTTGAGTCTGGGTTACCTCACTTAGTATGATGTTCTCTAGCTCCATCCATTTGCCTAAGAATTTCATGAATTCATTGTTTCTAATGGCTGAATAGTACTCCATTGTGTAGATATACCACATTTTTTGTATCCACTCTTCTGTTGAGGGATACCTGGGTTCTTTCCAGCATCTGGCAATTATAAATAGGGCTGCTATGAACATAGTAGAGCATGTATCCTTATTACATGGTGGGGAATCCTCTGGGTATATGCCCAGGAGTGGTATAGCAGGATCTTCTGGAAGTGAGGTGCCCAGTTTTCGGAGGAACAGCCAGACTGCTTTCCAGAGTGGTTGTACCAATTTGCAACCCCACCAGCAGTGGAGGAGTGTTCCTCTTTCTCCGCACCCTCTCCAACACCTGCTGTCTCCTGAATTTTTAATCTTAGCCATTCTGACTGGTGTAAGATGAAATCTTAGGGTTGTTTTGATTTGCATTTCCCTAATGACTAATGAAGTTGAGCATTTTTTAAGATGCTTCTCCGCCATCCGAAGTTCTTCAGGTGAGAATTCTTTGTTTAACTCTGTACCCCATTTTTTAATAGGGTTGTTTGGTTTTCTGGAGTCTAACTTCTTGAGTTCTTTATATATATTGGATATTAGCCCTCTATCTGATGTAGGATTGGTGAAGATCTTTTCCCAATTTGTTGGTTGCCGATCTGTCCTCTTGATCGTGTCCTTTGCCTTACAGAAACTCTGTAACCTTATGAGGTCCCATTTGTCAATTCTTGCTCTTAGTGCATACGCTATTGGTGTTCTGTTCAGAAACTTTCTCCCAGTACCGATGTCCTCAAGGGTCTTCCCCAGTTTCTTTTCTATTAGCTTCAGAGTGTCTGGCTTTATGTGCACCATCCTCAATCTTAAAGATGGAAATAGAGACAAAATTCACAAGAGGAAGGATCATAGTGCAGAATCTCTGCCAGTTTTAGGAGAGCATAGAAGAAGGAGAATCTGAAAATACAAACTCCGCTGGGAAGAGCGGAATTGGACATGGCTAATTCTCCAATTCTACAGGTGTAAGAATAATTCCAGCTACAGATAAATGGTTTGTATTCCCATCTGAAAGATTATAAGTATCCTTGTTGAGCTGTCAGTCAAAAGACAGACATCAGCTGGACAGAACTGCCCAAGCAGTGCATTAGTAAATCAATGGCTGCAGTGAATGACCTCCCTGGTCTCTTTCAGTCATCTTTATTAACTACAAAATCACTGCAAAATCAAATAAAAGGAAATTTAATTATAAGTAAATGCTGGTGATTGTAAACGGAAGTTTGTATCCTAACTGAGCCAATGCTGATTATAGTTATCATTCTCTTTTGATTCTTGGTAATTTAATTACTTCAATTAATGCTTGTAAAATTTTAAAGACTAGGTGGCCTATTATTCTTTGTGACAACATACAAATCAAGAATTGGTGGGTAATTTTTGTTCCTTTATAGATTTGCCTCATAGCTTTAGACACATTGAAAAATTGCAAAGATTTTGCTGATAGCTATAAGATTAACAAAAAATGTGTGATCTTTATTTTTCTTGACTGTCCTATAAACTACTTATTCCAAATGACCTTCAGCTGCTCTACATTTTTCAACAACGCACACAGTGATAGTTGAATGGTATTTTCAGTCATCAAATAAGATTTATTTCCACAGTACAATTCATGATCTATAATTACTTTCATGTGAATGATGCTCAAAAGTAAATTTGAGTCAAGAGAAATAAAGCAAACCAAGTACAACTTTGTTTTCGTTTTCTCTGTTTCTTTATTTCTATATTTTCACAGTTGAGCATGAAAAGTAACATGTTTCTTTTTAACATTTTCCAACCTACACTTTTTTGGTTAAAATTTTGATATGCTTACACAATATTGAGTAATACAATAAGAACTGGAGGTAACAAACCAACAGTTTCTGATGACCATTACTTTGTATCTTTAAAAATAATTTATTATTTTATTTACAATGCTGCAAACCAATGCACTCTGAAATAATAACTTTCTTTTATTTTAGAGATTTTATTTTGAGCATTTCCCCATTCGCTTTCTTTCTTCCAAGATTTTCCATATACCTCCCTTTGCTCTCCTTCAAGTTCATGAACTCATTTTTAATTGTTACATGTTAATATATATAATATGTGTATATACACACACATATATATATTATGATTATATTATTGGCTGTCAACTAAAATACATATGGGATTAATTAAAATACAAGTGGTTGAGTATGCCTATGGAGAAATTTTCTTGGTTGAAGAATTTGAGATAGGAATACCCACCCCAAATCAATATATTTTGAGTTAGAAGGATCCACTTTAAATATGGTCCACAACTTCTGGTAGGAGGCTATATAAAAGATATGGAAAAAGGAAACACTTGCTCTTTGCTTATTTTGTCCTAACTCACGTTGGCATCTTCGTATCTTTACTGTCATTAGAACCCATTTTTTTGGGATTCAGCCCTATGTGTGAAATGAACAGCTGGATTCTTGGAATTTCTGTTGCAAGACAGTTGTTGAAATAATTAATCCATAACCTGTAAGCCATTATAATAAATATCGTTGTCATATAATTTATTCTATCAGTTTTGTTTCTTTAGAGAACCCTGATTAATACATATAGACACACACATATTCTGAATTATAACTTATTGGGGTTTGTTACTGTTTGTTGTTGTTGTTGTTGTTGTTTGGGTTTTTGAGAAAGGGATTTGTAGCCCTAGTTGTCATGGAGCTCACTCTATAAATTAGGCTGGCCTCAAACTTAGAGATTCACCTGCCTCTGCTTCACAAGTACTGAGATTAAAGACATGGACCACCACTATCTAGTGGTACTCAATTTTTACAGTGTTACTCATATCTGCGTTTTCACAAATAGTTTTCATGGTTCACCATTTGTTTTTGAATCACCAATTGCTCTACTCTTCATTAGTAAGAAAGTATTTCTTCTGTTCTTAGCATTCTGTAGTTGGCTGTAGTTCTGTCTGTATAGGCTTTAATCCTCTTGGGTGTTTCACCTTTCACCTTTTGCATGTGTGTGGTGTCATCCTTGTTAAGCGCATAGTTACACAGTCATATTGGTGGGGATTTATGGGTATAATTTCTGACATTACTCAGAGAGGCTCACACCATAACCTCCCTGTTTCTCTGGCTCTTAAAATCTTTCTGTACCCTTTTCTACAACATTCCCTGAATCTTAGGTGCAGGTGAGCTTTCTAAATGAATCACTTGGGCCTGAGGACTACACAACTCTATATTTTGATAGGTTATGACTTTCTATACTGGTCCCTGTTGGAAAGAGAAGTTCCCTTTATGATGAATAAAAACTAGACTTAAAAGTGACTATGGCACTACATTTTTTTTAAATTGTTGTTAAGGATGTTGCTGGTTAAATAAAGTGGTAGTTGTAAGTTCTCCCCTAAGATCCATGATTTCACTAGCCCTGAGTATTAGCTAGGTATCCTGTATCTGTCAATGTTTCCCTCTTATTGAGAGTGTCTTAAGCCCAGTTAGATGACTGTAGGCTACCTTGTAAATATGCATGCAGCTACTTTAGGTTATGGTGCCATGCTGGTTATTTTGTTTCTATGAATATGGATATTTTGCTTGCACTTAAGTTTGCTCATTCCTAGACGGAGTGATGAACAAGAAGGCCAGAATAGGGAATTAAATACCCTAGCACTGGAGTTACAGATAGTTGTTAGCCCCAGGTAGGTGCTGGAAATTAAAGCTGGCTTCTATAGAAGCATGGAGTTCTATAAACAGAGAGCCATCTCTTCCACTCCTTCTTTTTCGCTCATATTCTTTACATTGAGTGTTCTAATAACTAATTCATCTTTCAGGAACCAAAAATTAAAACCTTTCTGTACATATGAAGTAATATTTCATTATTTGCCCCTTGTTAATAATAAGTACTTAAAAGAGTACAATTTCTAATATTATATTGTAATTTCAATTGACAAACATGGAATTTAAGTTCTCTTTTCTTCACATTACCAAAACTCACAATACATTCTGGCTTTGTAATGGAACACTAACAAGTTTATGAAGGCTTTTATGTTCTTGAATTTGTAAAATTTTTGACATCAAAATCACAAATAAACAGTTGCATCGAAATGACTTTCTGTCTACATTGGATGGAATCCTCTTAGGTTTTACATTATGAGTAAAATGACAATAATCCTAATAATTCAGTGGGCTTTTGTAATATGTAAAATGGTAATATTTGTCTTCTATTTTCAAGAGGTAAAGACTGAAAAAGCCTTTCAGTAGAATATGAGAGTTGTTGAGTAATAGTGAGAATGACTGGGTACTTGAGCATAGTACCCTCTCGATAAATTCAAAATATACTAGTCCAGAACAATTCTGGATCAACGCTCATATCTTTAATTCACCTCTTCTCTTTTTATCTTTCCAAGGAGATATATTTGCAGTATACTTACTTTATACTTTAAGTTTAATACACGTGCACTGTATCTATACCATGTCTCTTCTCATCCCCAAACCCTCCAGCTCTCACAAGCAAAATTCATGGCATCTTCTTTAATTATGATTGTTAGAATAAATGTAACAATTCATACTCATATATACACAGTACATGCAACCCTACTGAATCTGCGCAGTATTGCTCATATTCACATGTTTCTAAGACTAACCATTTGCAATTGGATATTCTACCCAGGGGTCCATTTTGGTTGTAAACTAATTTTATTCCTCTCAGTAACATGATTAAGTAACTGGACTAAGGTAAAGAAAAATCTCTACTCCTCTAGATTAAGAATATAATCATATGACATTAAACAAATTTGATATGTCCCAACAGGTGGCACTGATAAAACTCCTTTCTGGAGCTGAAGAGATGACTCAGTGATTAAGAACACAGGATGCTTGTTCCGAGGATCTGTGTTTTATTTCTACCCCTCCACATACCAGTTCACCCTAGGCCCAGGGCATACAACACCTCTTCTGATTTCATACGATGGCAGCCATTGTTCAGCACCCCAGATAAACATAATGCTATACTAATAGAAATGTGTAAATATGTTAATATTAAAAATTAAAGTGTGAGGTATATTTCATAGTTTTCTGAATCATTGAGATCAAATGAAATAGAACTACAAACTGACCAGTAACTCCCTTAGAAGCTTAAGATGTTCACAGCTAAAATAAATTTGTGTCCTTTATGAAAATCAGTTAAAATAGGTCATTGGTTTCTTAACCAAGTTCTAAGCTGTCCTTTATATAAAACATTTATCTTCTCATCTAATAGAAGATTATCTTCTTAGTAAATGTGGAAAGACAACTCTCATAGAAGCTGACCACTGAGCATTCAGAGATACAGAATAGAACAGTAGAAATATGAATCAGTTGAAAACCTGCTCTTAGCCCTTCATTCCATACTACGTTTGATATAGTACTAGGTTGCTGGCTCAAGAGAATACAATAGCTGACAGATTTTTTTCATTTGTCCTGTTTTGACATGGGTTGCCCTAGTTCATAGTTGCTTAACAAAAACATATCAACTTCATCATCTTGAGTGGCTCTCTTTTAAATGTCATTGAATTGGGCATGCCACAGGGACTTTCTCTCAAATGGCTGGTTCTTTTAAACATAGAAAGACATACTTGTCAAGCCTGCAGAAGGCAGTGTGGGGTCACCAGAATATAGGATGATAAATTTAGAAAGCACAATGGATTTGATAGAATGAACTTACAGCAGCAAGATGAAGTTTAACAGAAAAACATGTGGCCCTGATTTTAAGTTCAAAAGATAATCTTGTAAGTACAGGATATAACTGCTCAAAGATGAGACCATTTTTCTTCTGAATATAATATATGGGTTGGTCTTCAGAATGAAGAGAGTTCATGGAAAGGTCCAAGATTTTATATGACCACAAACTCAAAATGAGCCAACAGTGTTGCTCTGATACTAAAAAAGAAAAGGTACTTTCAGCCTGTACTAATTTACATATAGCAATATCAAAGGAAGTTAAACACACAGATCTGAAGGATGGGCCCTGCGTCTGGGCACCAACTTTAAAAGAACATCCATAAAGGCTAGTTTTGGAAAACATGCTGAAACAATATCCTGGCTAAGGGTTTACCCAGGCATGCATTCATCAAACATTTAAGTGCATGTTCTAAAGCAGAACTGCACTTAATGAAGAGGGTCAAATGTGATGTTCAGATTCAAGAGTTTTGAGCCTCCAATAGTTGACCTGAGTGTGAGCCAAAGAAGTCTTGAAGGAAAGTGGATACTGCCATCACATATTTGAAGATATTTTGGATATAGCTTGAGTGTTTTTGCTAAGGGTTTATGTTTTGGATATTAATCTTCCCAGCTAGATAATTTAGGGTAAATACTTAAATAACTGTGATATTTTGAGCAGAGACTGTAAGGAAGTAATTAGAATTAAATAAAGTCATGAGTTTTTTCCTGCATTAGCTTGATAAAATTTAGTAATTAAATCAGAACAGAAATACTCCAGTCCTTTAAAAAACTATTTGTATTAGAATACCTGTACCAGATCTTTGAACCTTGAACACTGTGAAGAAAATCAGCATCATTTCTTCATGAAGTTAGAAGGAATTAGCTTTATTTTTCAGCACTGAAATTCAAAATGAACAAAATGAACAAATATAGAGAGATTAACCTCTAAGACTGATCCCATTGAAGCTGGTCACAGGGAAAAATATCTATTTTTTAAATTGCTATATAGATAATGGTTACACTTTTCTTTTTAAGAAAATTGGTTCTTTTATGTATAGGTTATTTTATTTATTTACATTTCAAATGGTATCCCTTTTCCTGATCCCCCACCCCAAAGCTCCCTATCCCTTCTCCCCTCTTCCTGCTTCTATGAGGGTATGCCCTAACCCACCCACCCACTCCTGCCTCCTCATTCATGAATTCCCTTACATTGGGGAATCAAGCCTTCATGGGACCAAGGGCCTCTTCTCCCACTGATGCCTGACAAGGCCCTTCTCTGTTACATATGAGGCTGGAGCTGTGGGTCACTCCATGTGTACTCTTTGGTTGGTGGTTTAGACCCTGGGAGCTATGGTTGGTTGATATTGTTGTTCTTCCTTTGGGGTTGCAAACCCCTTCAGATCCTTTAGTCTTTTCTGTAACTCCTCTATTGGGGACCTCAATGGTTGGCAGAGAACATAGCCTCTGTATAGATCAGGCTCTCACAGAGCCTCTCAGGAGACAGCTATTTCAGGCTCCTGTCAGCCTGTGCTTCTTGGCATCCACAATAGTGTCGGCCTTTGGTGACAATATATGGGATCGCCAGGTAGCACAGTCTCTGGATGGACTTTCCTTCAGTCTCTACTCTACACTTTGTCTCCCTACTTGTTCCCTTTAGTATTTTGTTACTCATTCTAAGAAATATCAAAACACCCATACTTCGGTCTTCCTTCTTCTTGAACTTCATTTGATCTGTGAATTGTATCTTGGTTATTCTGAACTTTACGGGCAATATCCACTTATCACACACACACACTTAAAACCCTGTGTGTTCCTTTGTGATTGGGTTACCTCACTCAGGATAATATTTTCTACTTCCATCCATTTATCTAAGAATTTCATGAAGTCATTGTTTTTAATAGCTGAGTAGTACTCCATTTTGTAAATGTACCACATTTTCTGTATCCATTTCTCTGTTGGTTCTTTTCCAACTTCAGCCTATTATAAATAAGACAGCTATGAACATAGTGGAGAATGTCTACTTGTTATATGTTGGAGTATCTTTTAGGTATATGTCCAGGAGTGGTATAGCTGAGTCCTCAGGTAATAAATACTATGTCCAATTTTCTGAGGAACCACCAGACTGAATTCCAGAGTAGTACCAGTTTGCAATTCCACCAGCACTGGAGGAGTGTTCTTCTTTCTCGACATCCTTGCCAACATCTGCCAACACCTGAGTTTTTGGTCCTAGCCACTCTGATTAGTGTGAAGTGAAATCTCAGGATTGTTTAAATTCTCAGGGTTGGTTGCATTTCCCTGATGGCAAAGAATGTTGAACATTTATTTAGGTGCTTCTCAACCATTCTAGTTTTCTTAATTGAGAATTCCTTTTTTTAGCTCTGTACCTCATTTTTATTAGGATTATTTGATTGTCTGGAGTGTAATTACTTGTACTCATTGAAAATATTGGATATTAGCCTTCTATCCAATGTAGGCTTGGTAAAGTTCTTTTCCCAATTTGTTGATTTCAGTTTTGTCCTATTGAGAGTGCTCTTTGCCTTACAGAAGCTAGAAGTCACATTTGTCAATTCTTCATCTTAGAGCATAAGCCATTCTTGTGTTCAGGAAAATTTCCCCTGTGCCCATGTATTTGAGGGTCATCCCCACTTTCTCTTCTATTAGTTTCAGTGTATCTGGTTTTATGTGGATGTCCTTGATCCACTTGGACTTGAGATTTGTACAAGGAGATAATAAATAGATTTTCATTCTTCTACATGTTGACCACCAGTTGAACCTGCACCATTTGTTTAAAATTCTGTCTTTTTCCCACTGGATGGTTTTAGATTGTTTGTGAAAGATCAAGTGAACATAAGTAAGAGGATTCATTTCTGGGTCTTCAATTCTATTCCATTGATCTTCCAGCCTATATGTATGTACCTATACCATACAGGTTTTGTTTGTTTGTTTGTTTGTTTGTTTATCACTATTGCTCTGTAATATAGCTTGATGTCAGGGATCGTGATTTCCCCCAGAAGTTCTTTTATTGTTGAGAATAGTTTTCGCTATCCTGTTTTTATTGTTATTCCTAATGAATTTGCAAATTGCTCTTTCTGAGTCTATTAAGAATTGAGTTGGAATTTTGATGGAGATTTCATTGAATCTGTAGATTGCTTTCACCAAGATGACTATTTTTACTATACTAATCTTGCCAATCCATGAGCATGAAAGATCTTTCAATCTTCTGAGATCTTTGATTTCTTTCTTCAGTGTGACTTGAAGTTCTTGTCATAGTGAGCTTTCATTTGTTTGGTTAGAGTCACACCAAGATATTTAATATTATTTACGATTATTATGTGTAGGGGTAAATATGTAAAAAAGTTTACTGCCCACCAGGCCTCTGCACTACTCCTTCCAAGTAACTGGTAAAGCATGACTCTTAAACTTGAATAATTAACCAAATACATTTATGTATATCAAACTCCCAATTAAATAATGCCAATTTATGAAGATAAAGTCTATCCCAATATTTCTAACCTCTCCAAAACACCAGAAATATGTCTGAGGCCATTTGATTTCTATATCTCCTTCCCTGCTCCACTCATGTTGTTTCACAAGCCCTTTCTCTCTCTGCTCCTCACCTCTCTTAGCTCCTATTTCTCTCTCTCCTCCAATCACTAGCCTCTCATTGCCTCAATGTGAATGGATAAGAAATATATTGCATATAATGAATATTAGCCCTCTGTCTGGTGTAGGGTTGGTAAAGATCTGTTCCCAATTTGTTGGTTGCTGTTTTGTCTTATTAACAGTGTCCTTTGCCTTACAGAAGCTTTGTAATTTTAGGAGGTCCTATTTGTCAATTCTTGATTTTAGAGCATAAGCTATTGGTGTTCGGTTGGGAAATTTTCTCCTGTGCCAATGTGTTCAAGGCTCTTCCCCAGTGTCTTTTCTATTAGTTTCAGTTTGTCTAGTTTTATGTGGAGTTTCTTGATCCACTTAGACTTGAGCTTTGTATAAGGAGATAATAAGGTATCTATTTGTGTTCTTCTGCATCCTAACCACCAGGTAAAACAGCACCATTTGTTGAAAAGGCTATGTTTTTTTCCACTGGATGGTTTTAACTCCTTTGTTAAATATCAAGTGACCATTGGTGTGTAGGTTCATTTCTGGGTCTTCATTTCTATTCCATTGAACAACCTGCCTGTCACTGTACCAATAAAATGCAGTTTTTAACACTATTGCTCTGTAGTACTGCTTGTGGTTGGTGATACTGATTCCCCAAGAAGTTCTTTTACTGTTGAGAATAGTTTTAGCTATCCTGTTTTGTTTGTCTGTTTTTTTATTATTCCAGATGAATTTGAGACTTGCCTTTTCTAACTCTATGAAGAATTGAGTTAGAATTTTGATGGGGATTGCATTGAATCTGTAGATTGCTTTTGGAAAGACTGCCATTTTTACTATGTTAATCCTGCCAATCCACAAGCATGGTAGATCTTTTCATCTTCTGCGATCTTCAGTTTTTTTCTTCAGAGACTTGATGTTCTTGTCATACAGATCTTTGACTTGTTTGGTTAGAGTCACACCAAGATACTTTATCTTGTTTGTGACTATTGAGAAGGGTATCATTTCCCTAATTGCTTTTTCAGCTTGTTTATCCTTTGATTATAAGAAGGCTACTGATTTGAGTTACTTTTATATCTGGTGATTTTGCTGAAGTTGTTTGTCAGCTGTAGGAGTTCTCAGGCTGAGGATTTTGGGTTGTTTAAGTATACTATCATATCATATGCAAATAGTGATAGTTTGAATTCTTCCTTTCCAATTTGTATCCATTTGACCTCCTTTTGTTTTCTAATTCCTCTAGCTAGACTTTAAAGTACTATATTGAATAAATATGGAGACAGAGAGCAGCCTTGTCTACTCCCTGATTTTAGTGGGATTGCTTTAAGCTTCTCTCCATGT
The DNA here is from genome assembly GCF_947179515.1 of Apodemus sylvaticus. Lineage (NCBI taxonomy): Eukaryota > Metazoa > Chordata > Mammalia > Rodentia > Muridae > Apodemus > Apodemus sylvaticus. Next base: position 16,826,700 of record NC_067473.1, on the reverse strand, counting down.
AGTTTGATGTTTGCCACTGGTTTGCCGTATATTGCTTTTACTATGTTTAAGTATGGGCCTTGAATTCCTGTTCATTCCAAGATTTTTATCATGAAAGGATGCTGAATTTTGTCAAATGCTTTTTCAGTATCTAATGAAATGACCAGGTATTTTTTTCTTTGAGTTTGTTTATGTACTGGATTACATTGATGGATTTCCATATATTGAACCATTCCTCCATCCCTGGGATGAACCCTACTTAATCATGGTGAGTGATCATTTTTCTCCAGAGAACCAAATGACCCTATTAAAAAATGGGGTACAGAGCTAAACAAAGAATTTTCACCTGAGGAATATCAAATGCCTGAGAAGCACCTAAAGAAATGTCCAACATCCTTAATCATCAGGGAAATACAAATAAAAACAACCCTGAGATTTCACCTCACACCAGTCAGAATGGCTAAAATCAAAAACTCAGGAGACAGCAAGTTCTGGCAAGGATGTGGAAAAAGAGGAACATTTTTCCACTGCTGGTGGGATTAAAAGCTGGTACAACCACTCTGGAAATCACTCTGGCAGTTCCTCAGAAAACTGGGCATGATACTACCTGAGGACCCTGTTATATCACTCCTGGGCATATACCCAGAGAATTCTCCAGCTTGTGATAAGGACACATGCTCCACTATGTTAGTAGCAGCCCTATTAATAATAGCCAGAAACTAGAAAGAATCCAGATGTCTCTCAACAGAGGAATGGATACAGATAATGTGGTATACATTCACAATGGAATACTACTCAGCTATTAAAAACAATGAATTCATGAAGTTCTTAGACAAATGGATGGAATTAAAAAATATCTTCCTGAGTGAGACAACACAATCACAAAAGAGCACACATGGTATGTGCTCACTGATAAGTGAATATTAACCCAGAAACTTAGAATATCCAAGATGCAATTTACATATCAAATGATGCCCAAGAAGAAGGAAGAACAAAGTATGGACATTCTGGTCCTTCTTAGAAGGGGGGACAAAATACCCACAGAAGGAGATACAGAGACAAATTGTAGAGCAGAGTCTGAGGGAAAGACAATCCTGAAACTACCCCAGCTAGTGATCCATCCCATATACAGTTACAAAATCCATACACTATTATAGATTCCCACAAGTACTTGCTGACCAGAGCTGAATATAGCTGTCACCTGAGAGGCTCTGCTAGAGCATGACAAATACAGAGGGGGACACTCTCAGCTAGCCATTGAACTGAGCATAGGGTCCCCAATGGGGGAGCTAGAGAAATAATTTAAGGAGCTGAAAGGGTTTGCAGCACCATAGGAGGAGCAACAATATGAGCCACCTAGTATTCCCAGAGCTCCCAGGGACAAAAACATCAACCAGAGAGTACACAGGGTGTAATCTGGTTACCCATGGCTCCAGATGCATGGGCAGCAGAGGATGGCCTTGTTGGACATCAAAGGGAGGAGAGGCCCCTGGTCCTGGAAAGGGTCTATGTAACAATGTAGGAAAATACCAGGACAGGGTATCAGGAGGGGGTTCATTGGGGAACAGGTGGAGAGGAGATGGCTTATAGGATATTTCAGGGGGGGGACCAGGAAAGGGGAAATCATTTGAAATGTAAATAAAGAATATATTTAATAAAAAATTGTATGTGAAAAACAAAAATAAATATCTTGTAATAATTGTGAAGGGTATCCTTTCCATAATTTCTTTCTCAGCTTCTTTATCCTTTGAGTAGAGGAAGGCTACTAATTTCTTTGAGTTATATCCAGCTACTTTGCTGAAGTTGTTTTTTCAAGTTTAGGAGTTCTCTGGTGGAATCTCTGGGGTCATTCATGGATATTATCATATTATCTGCAAATAATGATATGTTGACTTCTTTCTTTCCAAATTTTATCCCTTTGACCTCCTTTTGTTGACTAATTGATCTGGATAGGACTATATTGAATAGGTAAGGAGAGAATGGGCAGCCTTGTCTAGTCCCTAATTTTAGTGGGATTGCTTCAAGTTTCTCTACATTTAGCTTGATGTTAGCAACTGGTTTGTTGTATATTGCTTTTAGTATGTTTGGGTATGGGCCTTGAATTCCTGATCTTTCCAAGAATTTAACATGAAATGGTGTTGAATTTTGTCAAATGTATTCTTAGCATCTAAGGAGATGATCAGGTGGTATTTATTCTTTGAGTTTGTTTATATAGTAGATTATGCTGATGGATAATCTTATATTGAAGCATCCCTGCATCCATGGGATGAAGCCTACTTGATCATGGTGGATGATTATTTTGATGTGTTCTTGGATTTGGTTTGCGAGAATTCTATTGAGTATTTTTGCATCAATATTCAAAAGGGAAATCATTCTGAAGTTCTCTTTATTGTTGGATCATTGTGTGGTTTAGGTAGAAGAGTACTTGTGCCTTAATAGAACAAATTTTGTAGTCTTCCATCTGTTTCTATGTTGTGGAATAATTTGAAGAGAATTGGTATTAGTTCTTCTTTGAAGGTCTGATAGAATTCTGCACTAAACCCATCTAGTTCTGGGCTTTTGTTGTTGTTTGTTTGTTTGTTTTGGAGACTTTTAATAACTGATTCTATTTCTTTAGGGGTCATGAGACTGTTTAGATGGTTTATCTGATCCTGATTTTACCTGGTATCTGTCTAAAAATTTGTCTATTTCATCCATATTTTCAAGTTTTGTTTTGAGTGAAGGCTTTTGTAGTATGATCTGATGATTTTTTGACTTTCCTCAGTTTCTGTTGTTATGTCTTCCTTTTCAGTTCTGATTTTATTAGTTTGGATACTGTCTGTGTGCCGTCTGATTAGTCTGGCTCAGAGTTTATCTGATTTCAACCCTGAGTTTACTTTCTGCCATGTACTCCTCTTGGGTGTATATGCTTCTTTTTGTCCTAGAGCTTTGAGGTGTGCTATCAAGCTGCTACTGTATGCTCTCTCCAGTTTCTTTCTGGAAGCTGTTAGAGATATGGGGTTTCCTCTTAGCACCACTTTCATAAATTTTGGTATAATGTGTCTTCATTTTCATTACATTCTAAAAAGTCTTTAATTTCTTTCTTCCTTGACGAAGTTAACATTGAATAGACCATTGTTCAGTTTCCACTTGTCTGTGGGTTTCCATTGCTTTGTTGCTATTGAGGACCAGCCTTAGTTCCTAGTGATCTGATAAACTGCATGGGATTATTTCAATCTTCTCATATATGCTGAGGCCTGTTTTGTAACCAATTATATGGTCATTTTTGGAGAAGGAACCATGAGGTTTGAGAAGAAGGTATACTCTTTTGTTTTAGGATGAAATGTCCTATAGATATCTGTTAAATCTATTGGGTTCATAACTTCTGTTAATTTCACTAATTTTACTAAATGTCCATTTAGTTTCTGTTTCCATTATCTATTCCTTGCTGAAAGTAGAGTACACAAGTCTCCCACTATTATTGTGTGAGGTACAATGTGTGCTTTGAGCTTTAGTAAAGTTTCTTTTATGGATGTAGATGCCCTTGCTTTTGGAGCATAGAAGTTCAGAATTGAGAATTCATCTTGGTAGATTTTTTTCTTTGATGAGTATGAAGTGTCCTTCATTACCTTTTTTGATAATTTTTAATTGAAAGTCAATTTATTTTGATATTAGAATGGCTACTACAACATGTTTCTTGGGACCATTTGCTTGGAAAAAGTATTTTCTGGCCTTTTACTCTGAGGGAGCATCTATGTCTTTTAATTGGGGAATTGAGTCCATTGATGTCAAGAGATATTAAGGAATAGTAATTGTTCCTTCATTTTTAGTTGTTGTTGTTGTTGCTGTTGTTGTTGTTGCTGTTACTGTTGTTGTTGTTGTTGTTGGAGGTGGAATTATGTTTGCCTGACTATCATCTTTTGGAAGATTACTTTATTGCTTTTTCTAGGTTGTAGTTTCCTTCCTTGTGTTGGCATTTTCCATTTACTATAATTTGTAGGGCTGGTTTGGGCAAAAATATTGTGTAAATTTGCTTTTGTATCCATTACATCTTGGTTTCCCCATCTATGGTAATTGAGAGTTTTGCTGAGTATAGTAGTCTGGACTGACATTTGCATTTTCTTAGGATCTGTATGATATCTCTCCAGGATCTTCTGGCTTTTATAGTGTCAGGTGAGAAGCCTGGTGTAATTCTGATAGTTCTACATTTATATATTACTTGACATTTTTCTTTTACTGCTTTTAATGTTCTTTCTTTGTTTTGTGCATTTAGTGTTCTGACTACTATATGACAGGAGAAATTTATTTTCTGGTCCAGTCTATTTGGAGTTCTGTAGACTTCTTGTATGTTCATGTTCATCTCTTTCTTTAGGTTAGGAAAGTTTTCTTCAACAATTTTGTGGAAGATATTTTCTGGCCCTTTAGGTTAGGAATTTTCATTCTCTTCTATACCTATTATCCTTAGTTTGGTCTTCTAATTTTGTCCTGGATTTTCTGTATGTTTTAGGATAGGAGCTTTTTGCAGTTTTCAATTTCTTTGACTCTTGTGCCAATGTTTTCTATTGTATCTTTGCACCTGGGATTCTCTCTTCTATATCTTGTATTCTTTTGGTGATGCTTGTGTCTGACTCCTGATCTCTTCCCTGGGTTTTCTATCTCCAGGGTAGTCTCCCTTTGTGATTTATTTATTGGTCCTACTTCCATTTTTAGTTCCTGGATGGTTTTATTCAATTCCTTCACCTGATAGGTTGTGTTTTCTTGGAATTCTTTAAAGGATTTTTGTTTTTCTTCTTTAAGGGCTTCTACCTGTTTACCTGTGTTCTTTTGTATTTCTTTAAGGGATTTATTTATGTCCTTCTTAAAGTCCTGTATCATCATAATGAGAATTAATTTTAAATATGAATCTTGCTTTTCCGATGTGATGGCATATCCAGGACTTGCGATAGTGGAAGAACTGAGTTCTGATGACGCCAAAAAACCTTGGTTTCTGTTGCTTATATTCCTGTGCTTGCATCATGACATCTGGTTATCTGTAGTACTACCTGCACTCACTATCTCTTGAGTGGAGCCTGTCACTCCTGTTATCTTGGTTGTGTCAGAACTCCTGAGTCCAGCTGTCTCTGTGATCCTGTGACCCTGAGATATTGGATATAAGAGCTCCTGGGAGTCAAGCTTCCTCTGGGATCCTGAAATCCTGGAATTACCAAGCTCCCGAGATCCTGTGATCCTATGATCCTATGATCCTGGGCATGTTGGAGCACCTGAGAGTTGAGCTTCCTCTGAGTGTTGTGGTATTGGGTACAGAGCTAGTGCCCAATGTCAGCTCAGGGCACTGGCTCAGAACTGAAGGAACCAGTGCCACTGGCTGGGTGGGGGTTCCTGTGTCCCTGGATCCCTAAGGTTCCCAATTAGTCCTGGTCTGGGGAGGATGGCCAAATCATAGGCCTCCTCACCTATGATTCTGGGCATGTTAAAGCACCTGGGAGTCCAGCTTCCTCTGGGTATTGGGAGATTGGGTGCAGAGCTAGCACCCAATGTCTGTTCAGGGCACCAGCTCAGACAGGAAGGACAAAAATTATTTCTTTAAATGAAGAATTATCAATTGTGATCATAAATACAAGAACTGTAGAAAGTGTAGTAAATTGTCCCTTTGCCTTTCCTGAACTTTGAGCTGTTAAGGCATGACCAGCTATTCTTCTATCTTGGACTCAGTTCTCACCAGTGAAGGAATGAATAATTGCCAAGATCACACCTTGGAGTATCACCTCCAGTCAGTTTGCATTGCTTTGTACTACTGGAGAGTATGATCCCATATAAACAGGTGACCTGTCTATTTGCCCTCTGAATTGCATATATATATATATATATATATATATATATATATATATATATATATATATATATGTATATAAAACAGGAAATATTTTACATGTAAAATAGATATTCAAACATTAGCTAAACACAATGCCTAGAAATTATCTTATTTTCAGTAGTAGAAGCTTATTTCAACATATTTGACTGCTCTAAGAAAAGTGGTCATTTTCACAAAGATCAGAGGAATCAAAAGTAATTATTTCAAGGAGAAAAATGTCAGTGATTAAATCCTGAACATCAAGTTGACATTATGTAAATCTGGTATTCATTTCATTTCTGCAATGAGATTCCCTCTTTCTATGGAAACTCTTTTGGTAAACCTCAAAGCCCTTTTACAATTGTAAAATGTAATGTTGCTATATTTGGACTCAGCAAGAGGAAGCTGCATCCCTTCAGTTGTCTTCAATGACTGAATGAATTCAGGAATGATATGTGGGTAAATTCAAAATGATAATATTTTCTGAATATTATGTATATCATCATTCTCTTAGTTCCTGTTGATATTTTCTAATTTTTAAAACATGAATGCAATTTTATGTTCTTCAACCCCTACACTACAAGGCTTCTGAATTTTCACCTTTCTGAATTTTGACTCCCTTCACAATTTAGATCAACATTTTAAAGTATGTGCATGCTTGTGTGTGTGTGTGTGTGTGTGTGTGTGTGTGTGTGTGTGTACCAAAACTACTCATCAAATTAATGTTGCCCAAATTCGTGTGTGCATAGAACTCTCTACTGTAGGAGTACATCTTATCAGGAGTCTCACTCCTAAAGAAAATTCACTTTCATTCCCCAGCAGCCATAACCTGCCAGCAACTTCTCAAAGAAGACAAGAGACTAGGGACTAGGGACTTCTAGTATAACACATCCATACTGAAATACATACTAGACTGATCTTGTATGGGTAAACATAGCTGTTGATAATTCAAGAATATCAGACACTGTTTCAAAACAATCCTTCCTAACCTCTGGCTCTTAGCAACCTTACCACTCCCTTTTCCATGATGTCTCTGAGCATTGGTATGTGACAGATGTCCCAGTCAGGATTAGTACTCCACAATCACTTTTATCATTTGTGGTTCACCATGTTTGCTACCAAAAGAAGCGTATTTGATGAAGGATTAGAAATGAACTGATTTATGATAAAGATAAATATTTAGAAAGCAATCTGCTATTATGGTAACCACAGACTATCAATTGAGAAGGCATGTTCCAGGCATGGGATTCGTAACTTTGAGATGTTAAGCAAATAAATCCTGAAAATAGTACAGGCTATTGTGCTTGCACTTGGTTGTCTATGAGAACATGAGGACAAGAATGTACTGATGAAGATACCATATGTTTTGATCACAGGACTTGAAGAAATCAAATGGGTTCCCTGAATTAGAAAATCTGCCCTGATGGCCAGCTTGTATTATGTCCTAGGTCATAGGTAGGCTTCTAGGAGAGAAAAGACATTAGCAATCTCACTTAACTATTAGTTTGGCAAACTCCTATATAACTTACCCAACATGGGGTACTTACTGGAGCCATAATATCATAATTAGTGTATAACCAGCTTCTATTTGCTTGGATTTAAGGCCCACTCAACAGGACAGTACTCAGAGCTGGCTCTGTAAACTCCCTATGGACCCTTCAATAGAGGTTATAAGCCTTAGGGGAGGTTCTACACTATGTTTTAAAAGAATGTTTTAAATACTGTTTTCCTTTTGCTGGATTTTGTCTTAAATCAGTTTTAAGTAGACATAAAACTTGGTGAGCATTCAATGTCAAAGAACATAAAGATTTTTCTAAAGGCATAAACAAAGCCAATTACTTTTACCTCATAGTTTATTTACTAGCTCTAAAAAGAGAAAAGGCTATAATTATGTAGAAATACATAAAGGAACAAACGTAAGGGTCTGGAAAAATTCCTGACAAGTAAAATTAACTTTTATACTGCTCTGAACAATAATACATCCTGGCAGCTTTGAATATTGTTAATAAGCCTAGCTTTTATCAAATAATCCTACTAAGTTGGATGTTCAAATTTCTCATTAAGAAAGTTTAATAATAATAATAATAGTAATAATAATAATAATAATAATAATAATAAAATAATACCTAGCTTGAGTTTTTTCATTTCCTGTTTCTTTTTTCCCTTTTTATTAATTATTTTTATACACTCCATCTTTTATCCCCGACCCCACAAAACCCTCTCCACCCACCAAGTGTTCCACATCCCATACCTCCTTCCCTACCTCTGTCTCCACATGGATGTCCCCACACTCCAACCCACCTGAACTCTAAACTCCCTGGGGCCTCCCGTCTCTTGAGGGTTAGGTGCATCATTTCAGAATGAATACAGACCTAGCAGTCTTCCACTGTACGTGTGTTAGGGGCATCATATCAGCTGGTGTATGCTGATATGGTCCTTTGGTGGTCCAGTGTTTGGGAAGTCATGGGGTCCAGATTAATTGAGACTGCTGGTCCTCCTTCATGATCACCCTCAGCTTCAGTCACCCTTCCCTAATTCAACAACAGGTATCAGCTGCTTCTGTCCATTGGTTGGGTGCAAATATCTGATTCTGACTCTTTCAGGTGCTTGTTGGGTCTTCCAGAGTACTGTCATGCTAGGTCCTTTTTGTGAACACTCCATAACTTCAGTAATAGTGTCAGACATTGGGACCTCCCCTTGAGCTGGATCCTACTTGGGTCTGTCACTGGACCTTCTTTTCCTCAGGCTGTTCTCAATTCACATCCCTGTAATTCTTTCAGAAAAGAACAATTATGAATCAGAGTTATGGACCCTATCACAAATAAGGCCACTATGAACATAGTGGAACACATGCCTCCTTGGCATGGTGGGGCATATTTTGGGTATATTCCCAAGAATGGTATAGAAATGTATCAAGTAGATATATTTCCAATTTTCTGAAGAAACTCCAGATTGATTTCCAGAGTGGTTGTACCAGTTTGCAATCCCACCAGCAACGGAGAAATGTTATTCTTTCTTCGCATCCTCTCCAACAGGTGTTGTCACCTAAGGTTTTGACCTTAGCCATTCTGATTGGTGTAAGGTGGAATCTGGGTGTCATTTTGATTTGCAGTTCCCTGATCACTAAGGATTTTGAACATTTTTGTAGGTGCTTCTCAGCCATTCTTTATTCCAGAGTTGTGTAATCTCAGTTTAGTTCTATACCCCATTTTTTTTTATTTGATTGGGTTTTTTGTTTTGTTTTGTTTTGTTTTTTGGTGATTAGGTTCATGTGTTCTTTATACATTTTAGATATTAGACCTCTATCAGATGTGGGGTTAGTGAAAAATTTTTTTTTCCATTCTGTAGGTTGCCGATTTGTCTTATTGACTATGTCCTTTGCCTTGCAGAAGCTTTCTAGTTTCATGAGGTTCCATTTATAAATCCTTGATCATAGAGCTATTGGAGTTCTGTTTAGGAGGTTTTCCTCAGTGTCAGTGAGTTCAATCCTCTTTCCCAATTTCTCTTCTATTACATTCAGGGTATCTGGTTTTATGTTGAAGTTCTTGATCCACTTGAACTTGAACTTTGTGCAAGGTATCAAATATAGGTCTATTTTGATTTTTCTACATGCAGACAGCCAGTTAGACCAGAACCATTTAATGAAGATGATTTCTTTTTTCCATTGTCTATTTTTAACTTCTTTGTCAAAGATCAAGTATCCATAAGTGTGTGGCTTTATTTCTGGCTCTTCAATTCTATTCCATTGAACAACATGTCTGTTTCTGTACCTATACTATGCAGTTTTTATCACTATTACTCTGTAATAGTGAGGTCAGAGACGATGATTCCCCTAGTCATTCTTTTATTGTTAATAATAGTTTTCACACTTCTTCTCTCTGTCTCCAGATCAGGACCATCCTCTGCCACAGAATGCCATATCCAGCTGGTGCATGGAGATAGCTGACAATACAGGAGTGTGGAGAGGCCTGGCACCACAGATAAAAACAACCCTGCTGCTCAGAGGATCATGTCTGGAACCCTCAGGCAAATGAAGCTCAAGAAGAAGGAAGAACAATGTATGGATACTCTGGTCTTTCTTAGAAGGGGAAACCAAATACTGACAGGAGGAGATACAGAGATAAAGTGTGGAGCAGAGTCTTAGGGAAAGACAATCCAGAGACTGCCCCACATAGGTATGCATCCCATATATAGTTACAAAACCCACATACTATTGTGGATGCCCATAAGATCTTCCTGACAGGAGCCTGATATAGCTGTCACCTGGGAGGCTCTGCCAGTGCATGACAAATACAGAGGGGGACACTCTCAACCTGCCATTGAACTGAGCACAGGGTCCCCAATGATGGAGTTAGAGAAAGGACCCAAGGAGATGAAGGAGTTTACAGTGCCAATGGGAGGAACAAATATGAGCCACCCAGTATTCCCAGAGCTTCCAGAGACTAAACCATCAGCAAAAGAGTACACTTGGAGGGACCCATGGCTCCAGATGCATAGGCAGCAGAGGATGACCTTGTTAGATATCAACGGGAAGAGAGGACCTTGGTCCTGAGAATGCTGGAATCTGCAGTGTAGGGGAATACCAGGGCAGGGAAGCAGGCATGGGTTAATGGGTGAAAAGGGGGATGGGGGATTGGTTAGGGGATTTTCGGTGGGGGAAAACCCAGAAAGTGGACATTTGAAATGTAAATAAAGAATATTTCTAATTTAAAAAAAAGATATTTTTTTCGCAAAATTCTAGGTTTGCTGCCTTTCCAGATGAATTTGAGAATTGCTCTTTTTATGTCTTTGAAGAATTGGGTTGGGATTTTGATGGGGATTGCATTGAATATATAGATTGCCTTTGGTAGGATGACCATTTTTATTATGTTAATTCTGCCAATCCATGAACATGGAAAATCTCTCCATTTTTGGAGATCTTTGATTTCTTTCTTGAGAGATTTGAAGTTATTGTCATATAGATCTTTCACTTGTTTGGTTAGAGTTACACAAAGATATTTTATATTATTTGTTGCTATTGTGAAGGGAGTTGTTTCCCTAATTTGTTTCTCAGCCTGTTTATAATTTGTATAAAGGAAGGCTACTGATTTAGTTGAATTATTTTTATATCCAGCCACTTTGCTGAAGTTGTTTATCAGTTGGAGAAGTTCTCTGGTAGAATTTTTGGAGGTTACTTATGTATACTATAATGTCATTTGTAAATAGTGAGACCTATATTTCTTCTTTGCCAATTTGTATCCCCTCAATCTCTTTTTGTTGTCTTATTGTTCTACCTAGCACTTCAAGTACTATATTGAGTATATAGGAGAGAGTGGGCATCCTTGTCTTGTTCCCAATTTCAGTTGGATTGCCTGAAATAAGTCTCCATTTTATTTGATATTGGCTGTTGGTTTACAATAAATTGCTTTTATTATATTTAGGTATGAGCCTTGAATTCCTGATCTCTCCAATACTTTTTACATGAAGGAGTCTCATATTTTTTGTGCATCTAAGGACAATCATGATTTTTTTCTTTGAATTTGCTTATAGTGTGGATTGCATTATTGGATTTTCATATATTAAACCAACCTTGCATTCCTTGGATGAAGCCTACCTGATAGTGGCAAATGATAGTTTTGATGTGTTCTTGGATTCTAATTGCAAGAATTTTATTGAGTATTTTTGCATCAATATTTGTACATGAGATTTGTCTAAATATCTCTTTTTTTGTCTGTGTCCTTGTGTGGTTTGCATATCAGAATAATTGTGGCTTCATAGAACAAGTTGGTAGTGTTCCTTCTATTTCTATTTTGTAGAATACTTTGAGGAAAGTCAATATCAGGTCTTCTTTGAAGGTCTGATAGAATTCTGTACTAAATCCATATAGCCCTGGGCTTTGGGGTGTTGGGATGTTTTTTATGACTTCTTCTATTTCCTTATGTGATATAGGCCTGTTTAAATAGTTTACCTGCTCTTGATTTAACGTTGGTATGTGTTATCTGTACAGAAAACCATCCATGTAATCTAGATTTTCCCGTTTTGTTGAGTGTAGTCTTTTATAGTAGGATCTGGTGATTTTTTGAATTTCCCCCGTTTCTGTTGTTATATCTCCCTTTTCACGTCTGATTTTGTTAATTTGGATACTGCCTCTCAGACCTTTGATTAGTTTAGCTAGGGGGTATATCTATCTTATTGATTCTCTCAAAGAAGCAGCTTCTTGTTTTATTGATTTTGTATATTGTTTCCTTTGTTTCTATTTGGTTGATTTCAGTCATGAGTTTGAATATTTTCTGCCTTCTGTTTCTCTGGGGTGAGTTTGCTTCTTTGTGTTCTAGAGCTCTCAGGTGTGCTATTAAGCTGTTAGTGTAAGATCTCTATAGTTTTTTTTTTTTTTTAAACCAGGCACTTAGTGCTATGAATTTTCCTCTTAATACTGCTTTCATTGTGTCCCATTAGTTTGGATATGATGTATCAATATTTTCATTAAATTTCAGGAAGTCTTTGATTTCTTTCTTTATTTCTTCTCCAACCAAGTTATCATTGAGTAAAGATTGATTCAGTTTCCAGATATATGTAGGCTTTCTGTAGTTTTTGCTGTTATGGATGACCTGCCTTAGGCCATAGTGATTTGATAGAATGAATGCTATTATTTCAATCTTCTTGTATTCATGGGGGGGGTTGTTTTGTGACCAATTATATGGTCAGTTTTAGAGAAGGTACCATGAGGTGCTGAGAAAAAGGCACATATTCTTTTGTTTTAGGGTGAAAGGTACTATAGATATCTGTTAAATCCATTTGGTTCATAACTTCTGTTAGTTTCACTGAGTCTCTGTGTAGTTTCTGTTTCAATGACCTATCCATTGTTGAGAGTGGAGTGTTAAAGTCACCCACTATTATTGTGTGGAGTTCAATGTGTGTTTTGAACTTTAGTAATGTTTCTTTTATGAATGTATATGCTCTTCCATTTGGGGCATAGATGTTCATAATTGAGAGTTCATCTTGGTGGAGTTTCCCCTTGATAAATATGAAGTGTCCTTTTTCATCACTCTTCATAACTATTGGTTGAAAGTTTATTTTACTGGATATTAATAGGGCAACTTCTGCTTGTTTCCTGGAACTATTTTCTTGGAAGACCTTTTTCCATCCTTTTATTCTGAGATAGTGTCTCTCTTTGTTATTGAGGTGTGTTTCTTGTATGCAGCAAAACACTGGCTCTTATTTGTGTATTCAGTCTGTTAGCTTATGTCTTTTTACAGGTGAGTTGAGTCCATTAATATTAAGGGATATTAAAGAGAGATGACTGTTGGTTCCTGGTGTTTGTTTTTGTAGGTGGCTTCTCCTTTTCTCTTTGGTGTGAGATATTTACTATCTTGTCCTTTCTTTGGTGCAGGTACATTCTTTCTAGGTTCCTCTGTAGGGCGGATTGGTAGATAGATATCTTTTGAAGTTGGTTTTGTCATGGAATATTTTGATTTTTCCATCTATGTTGATTGAGAGTTTTGCTGAGTATAGTAGTCTGGGCTGGCATTTATGTTCTCTTAGACTCTGCATGACCTCTGATCATGTTTTTCTGACTTTCATAGTCCCTGTTGAGAAGTCTGCTGTAATTCTGATAGGTCTACCATTGTATGCTACTTGGCCCCTTTTCCTTGCTGCTTTTAATATTCTTCCGTTGTTTTGTGCATTCAGGGTTTTGATTATTATATGACCAGAGGATTTTCTTTTCTGGTCCCATTTATTTGTTCTTCTATGGGCTTCTTGTACATTTTTTAGCCATCTCTTTCTTTAGGTTATGGAAGTTTTCTTCTATGATTCTGTTGAAGACTTTTTCAGGTCCTTTGAGTTGGGGTTCTTCATTCTCCTCTATTCTGGTAATTCTTAGAATTGGTCTTTTCATTGTGTACTGAATTTCCTGGATGATCTGTGTTAGAAATTTTTATGTTTTGAATTTTTTTGACAGTTGTGTCAGTCTCTTCTACAGTATCTTCTACACTAGAGTTCTATCTTCTTTCTCTTTTATTCTGTTGGTGATATATACATCTGTAATTCCTGACCTCTTTCCTAAGTTTCCCATTTCTAGTTTTGCCTCTATTTGTGTGTTCAATATTGGTTCTTCTTCCACTTTTAGGTCTTGGATCACTTTATTCAATTCCTTCATCTGGTTACCTGAGTTTTCCTGTAATACTTTCAGTGAGTTATTGATATCCTCCTTAAAAGACTCTATTATCTTCATGAGATAGGATTTTAAGACAGGTTCCTGATGTTCAGGTGTGTTGATGTATTCAGAGAACTTGCTGTGGTAAGAGAACTGGGTTCTGATGATCAACCTGCATATTGGCTTCTGTTGCTTATGATCTTGCACCTGCCTTTTGCCATCTGGATATCCCTGGGTTTTGCTGGACTGGGTGACTGTGTAGAGACTGCCTCTTTTGTCTCTGGGTTGCTTCAGGTCTCCTGGTAGGCCTGCAGCCTTGCCTGTAGCAAACCACCTGTGGGGCCTTCCAAATGGGTGATCTTCATAGGGACAGAGAAGCTGCTGATCTGTTGCCCTGGCTGCAGTGGATCTTCTGGGAGGCCTTCAGACTGTTGGGTCTTCAGTGGAGCAGTCAAGCTGTTGTCCAAGTGCTCTGCAGAAGATCATCAATTGCTCTGAGTACAGTGGGTCCTCTGGAATGGGTCAGGATATTGTGTCTTCAAGGGAGCAGACCAGCTAGGACTTTGCTGCAGCAGAAAGGACCTAGCCAAAGGACCATTTCCTGTTTCTTAGTACACTAAATAACATTGTTAAAACAGGAAGTCAAACCCAAATCATTTTTAAAGCACATTTCTGACATTTGTTTCATTTATTTTTTTTAATTTTAGATTTACAATCCCAAATGCTTTAGTAGTACTTTACAAGGATGAGGGACGACAGTGTTGCAAATCTTTCTCTTTTTTTCCTCTATATCTACATTTGCAATGGACTAAACACACTCTCAATTTCAAACAATCTAAAGAAGATAGAAATAACTCTCAATACAGAGTGATTTAAAGAATTTCTAGGAATTCAAAGGTCCTACCTTTGGTTTTAAAGAATGTTGTGGTTAAGTCCCAGTGAGGCAATGAATTCACTTATCAGGCAAGGCCCATATAGAGGCTCAGGAAAGCCTAAAGCCACCACTGTGCAGCCTAGCCCAGCTGCAGGTTTAACTAGCAGAGGACTAGGAAAATAGATTCAAGCTAGAGCATCTTTCATGATGAAGGTCTCCAAGCTTTCTGATTCAGGAAGCATACTTTAGTCTCTCCATCTTGGCACCCCATCTAGCTCCTTTTAATGTGTGACCCAGGACAACTGATATCTTATACACATCTGGATCTTCACTCTATCCTAGGTATATCAAGTCTGGTGCTCCCACATTAAACAAAACTAAAGAAGTTTCTAGGGATAGATTCATGCTTTTGATTTGCTTGACCAAAGCATCCTAATTAAAAGAACAGGCTCCACTCTGTTGTGGGTTATTCTGCTATCAGTTTCAGAAAAGCAATGGCCACTGAGGGGCCAAATTCTCTAATTGGACATTAGCTGGGAAATTCCAGCCACTTTGTAGCTGTTTTAAATTAGGCTGGATATTGGAAGCTCTCGCCCTTTGATGACATTTGGATTGCTGTGAATGATTCCTGCATTTTGAGAACTCTTAAATATGGTCACAATAATATCCATTTTGACTCTATGTTTAACTGAAGAAGTTGTGGCTCTGACACCTTAGGTCTCTCCTTCACAGGTATGGAATGGCCCTATTCTACATTAATATGCAAGTATGTACATATGTATATGTATGTATGTATGTATGTATTCATACATGAATACATTCACACATGAATATTATTTAGTATGGGTATGCCCTTTTACCATACCACCAGTGTGGAAATTAGAGGACAACTTAATGGAAGCTGATTCTCTCTACCATGTAGGTTCTGGAGATAAAACTCAGATCCTTAAGTTTGATAGCAGGTACCCTTAAATGCCAATCTTTCTGGCCTATCTCCTTGACGTTGAAACCTAAATTTTGTTTCTTTATTAGTTAGCTTGTTTGTTTTTCTTTGATAAAAACAAACTTATTAGCATTTGCAATGACCAAAGGACTGTTATATTCAAATAAGAAAACCTAACATGAAATTTAATCATGGTACAGAAAATAGAGAAATGAACTTGATGTTGAACATCTTTTAGGGGTAAAAATATCCTAAATGTTATGTCTATTGCTTTGGGCATATACCCAGAGGATTCCCCACCATGTAATAAGGATACATGCTCTACTATGTTCATAGCAGCCCTATTTATAATTGCCAGATGCTGGAAAGAACCCAGGTATCCCTCAACAGAAGAGTGGATGCAAAAAATGTGGTATATCTACACAATGGAGTACTATTCAGCCATTAGAAACAATGAATTCATGAAATTCTTAGGCAAATGGATGGAGCTAGAAAACATCATACTAAGTGAGGTAACCCAGACTCAAAAGGTGACTCATGGTATGCACTCACTAATAAGTGAATATTAACCTAGAAAACTGGAATACCCCAAACATAATCCATACATCAAATGAGGTACAAGAAGAAAGGAGGAGTGGCCCCTTGTTCTAGAAAGACTCAGTGAAGAAGTATAGGGCAAAACCAGAAGAGGGAAGTGGGAAGGGGTGGGTGGGAGGACAGGGGGAGAAAAGGGGGCTTATGGGACTTTCAGGGAGTGGGGGGCTAGAAAAGGGGAAATCATTTGAAATGTAAATAAAAATATATCAAATAATAAAAAAAATAAAAAAAAATAAAAAAAAATAAAGCTCAGTTTAAAAATAAAAAAAAAGACTTGATCTAGGTATGGTTTAACTAAGTACATTTCAAAGGTAGAGGAATTATTAGACCAAAAGTACAGATTTTATTTCATAACAACTTATTACTAATATTTATATTAAAAATAAAGAATCAAGGAACTGGAGAGATGATTCAGCAATTATCAATCTATACTTTTCTTACAGAAGATACAATTCAATACTGAGGACTCATGTTACAGGTCTTACAATAGCCTGGACTCCAGCACTCATATATACACATAAAACAGAGACAAACATACAGAAAATTTAAAGCAAGAAACACAACTTTAAAAAAATTATTTTTTCTTTAATTAAAAATAGGGATTTTTCTTCTTACATGGCATATCTAATTAGTTTCCCCTCCCTGTAACCTTCCAACTTCCACAACATATTCCCTACCATCTGGATATACTCTCTCTCATTAGACTGTAAACAGGATTTTAAGGGATGATAATAAAATATAGTAAGACAAAACAAAACTAAAACATTGTAATTAGACACAACAAACCAGGAGAAGAGAAAGAGTCCAAGAAATGGCACAGGAATTGGACACACTTATTAGCACACTAAGGAATCCCATAAAAAACACTGAGCTAGAAGCCATAATATACATATAGAGGATTTAATAGAGACCCATGCATGTAGACCCCATGCAAATTGTCTCGGTCTCTATCAGCTGATGTGAATATTGATATGTTAGTTTACAGTACCTAGTATTTTGGGGGTTGTCCTCCATCCTGTCTGGCTCTTTATACTCTGCCACTTCATCTGCCCTGAGGGGAGGGATCTGATTGATTTATCTCATGAAGGGTTGAGTGTTTCAAAGTCTCTCACTCATTTCATGCCTGGCTGTGGGTCTCTATATTTATTCCCATATACTGCATAAAGAAGCTTCTCCGATGGCGGCTGAACAAGGCACTGAGTACAGCAAATGCCATTAGGAGCTATCTTATTTTTTTTTGCTACATTTTTGTTTGCTTGATTGATCCAAGGTCCTTGGACTGTTAAAGTTCTTGGTCACCCAAGCTTGGTTGCCTAATGCTTCTTTCTATCTCATGAAGTAAGCCCTTAGTGAAATCTGAGGTTGGTTCATTACTCCCTTGAGCTTTGTGGCACCATTACCCTAGCATACCTTGCAGCCATAACAACATTGTCAATCAATGGACAAACCAAAATATTTTTTAAAATGTAATTTTATATTTCACTTATACACTTATGTTTTGTTCACTAGTCCCTTCCCCACTGGTCATCCACATTCACAATCCTTCTCCTACTACCCTCCCCTTCTCTGAGTGGGTGGGGGGTCCCCTGGGAATCTCCCCCATGCTAGCACTTCAAATCACTGCAAAGTTAGGTGCTTCCCCTCCCACTGTGGCCAGATAAGGCAACACAGCTAGAAGAACAACAGCTCTTTGGAGAACCTCCTGTCCAGCCCCGCCTGCACCCCTGCCCCTGCCCCTGCCCCTGCCCCCAACCCACTCCTGCCCCCACCCAGTTGTCAGGACCAATGAAGGCCATGATATACCAATGAAGCAGATATACATCTGCTATATATGAGAGGGAAGACCTAGGTCCAGTCAGTGTATGTTCTTTGGTTGGTCAGACTCTGAGGACCCTCAAGGTTCCACATTAGTTGAATCTGTTGATCTTCCTGTGGAGTTTCTATCCCTTCCTCCTATTCTTCTATAAGAGTCTCCAAGCTCCATCCATTGGACAAACACAAATCTTAAATACCACTATCAAGCTGTGCAAAAGTTCTCTGGCCTGTGATGAAAATTTATAAATGGACAATTTTAAATTAATCCTTAGGTCAATTTGGAAGTCACTTGAGTTAACAGAATGAGAGAGATTTTTTTTTATAACCATAAAATGATAAAATATTGAAGACATGAAACACAGCCACCAGTGGAACTGTTTGACTTAGAAAAAAATCACTACTAGGATTTTAAAAAGAAATGTTAAGTGTGTCTATTACATAATAGTTACTGATATGTGAAAAAAATAGTCAAAAGACCATTTTTTCAGTGTAAATTTAGAACCAATCTTAATTCCAGGCTTACTTATAACTGCAAACGATTTTCTTTGTTCTGCTCCCAAGTCTTACAGGAATATACTTATGTATATTGATATTGATTGTACAGGAATATACTTATGTCGGCACTCTCTTAGTAACAATGGTAGAGCTTGCAGAAACTGACCAGGTTTAATCCTTCTCTTACTACTATGAAGAGTGGGAACCTAATAAACATACTTGCTAAAAGAAAAGTTTGGTGCATATTCTAGGTAGTAAATACTTGTATCCTTTCATGAGCTCATTTGAGTTAGAAGTACTTGCATAGTTTAACAACAGCTATGTCAGTGTATTTTTTAAACAATCTAAGTCCTTTTAATGATGGAAATGTTGTGATTTATAAACTATGTACTTAGAAATATCACTTGAGTTTAATTTAAAAAAATGTATAAGCATATTGTTAGAAAGTTCTTTGTATATCATCAGCACAAATCCTTTTGTGGTTTTCATTTGACAATAAAAATAAATGATAAAGAATCTGGAGCATATTGTCAGAGGAAAGTAGAGGATCAAATAGCAAGAATTCTTCCATGGTGTTTGGCAAATGTAGAGAGAATGTCAAGTCTTGTATTTTATCATAAGAACAAATTAGAATATAATTGGAGAAAACCAAACATTTTGTTTCATCAAGGCTGGAATATGTGTTTTATGTTAGATTTTAGGTATTTACTAATATTTTAACCTTGGAATAAAAATAAAATAGAATCTTATCTTATTCATTTGCATCTAACTATACAGCAACCATGTTAATTCAAAAGAATGTGAATGTTAGCAATTTTACACACAATGAACTATTCTAATGATATAGAGCTCCCAAAGAATTCCAGGAATTGCTCTGATTTTTATTCAAGAATGGGTTCACTTTGAAGAAAAATCCTATTTTTGTCTTAAAAATTGAACCTAATGAATTTTAAAGTTTAAGCAATTATAGTAGAAATGTAACTGTTCATTGTGAGTATTAAAGAGCAAGCAAAGAAGTTTCATTGTGAGAAATTAAAATTGTATGTCTCCCAAACATTTTAAAACTTCGAAATAACAAAAACAAAAAACACACAAAGACATATATAAATGCAGTCCAGCAGTCAATATCTATATCACATCTTTGTTCTCCATTCGATGCAACTTTGACTGCCTCCTTTCTTTAGGTATGTTAAATATTTCTTTTTGAAGAAGCACCTGTAAAGGGGCTTATAGATAGTTCAGAGGTTCAGAGCACTAGATGTTTTCCCAGAAGTCCTGAGTTCAATTCTCAGGACCAGCACCACACACACTGTGGCTTATACCTATCTATAATGAGATCTGTGTGCAGACATACATGCAAGGAGAGCAGCAAATACATAATAAATAAATAAATAAATAAATCTTTAAAAAGAAAAAATTACCTGTACAAAGCCAGTAATGGCCAGTAATCTTCTAAGTCCTGGGTGTATCACAAACACTAACACTTCTTCCAAAGAGAGTTTCTGTGATCACCTAGAAATCTTCCAGCACTGAAACACAACCAAAAATTTCTGTTCAAAGAAGTTTGAACATAATCCAAGAAAGATTTAGTTCAATACTGGAAAAAGATCTTAAAATTATCAAAGCTAGATACATATATACATATACATTAATGAAAATATTTGTAATGAATTAAGTAATCAGTCAGTATAGGCTTATGAATAAATATAGCATCCATATATAAAATACTTTGTATTCATAATTTTTTCAAAGCTATGGATCCAGCTTATTTTAATGTTCCTCTGTGTGACTCAAAGGGTAATCTGAATCTCTGTAAGGTTCTCTCATGTAAACCTAATTCTAGTATACAGAGCTTCCTCAATAATTACATTCCAGTGTTGACCTAACATTGCATGAGGCTTAGATTTGAAGAACTAAGACAAATTAAAAATCCTTTGTTAATAATGAAGTCTTAAATACTGTATATATCTAATTTATTCACTATAGACAAAGAGCAAGAGACAGAACATAATTGAGATATACAGAGCACAAGTTTCATGTTCCTTAGGATATTCATATATATATACACACACACACACACATATATATATATATGCAATTTGTTTTTATACATTTGGATGTAGCATTACACAATGAATTAAAGAGCCAAAGACATTGATGAGCTTCAACCTTTGAAAAACATCCAAGCACTACCAACATTTTATGATCTATTGTTCTCTGAAGAACATTTGTTTACATGGCTAATACTGTGACTACAATTTCAGTGCTTGGCAATAAAAACATAGAACACATGCTATAATCACAACAAACAACACAATATAAAAGCCTTAGAGTTATTTATGCATATTCATGTAGAAATTACTCCAAGAGACTCAGAATTTAAAATTACAAGTTGCTAAAGATTTTATAAAGAAGATTGAGCTGACTTATTCTTCCCACTGATTTTATATGTCAACTTGACAGAAGCTGGAGTTATCACAGAGAATGGAGCCTCCCTTGAGAAAATGCCTCCATAAGATACAGCTGTAAGGCATTTTTCTCAATTAGAAATCAAGGGTAGGCTAATTTTCCTGGGTTGTAAGAAAGCAAGCTAAACAAGCCAGGGAAAGAAAACCAGTAAGTAACATCCCTTCATAGCTTCTACATTAGCTTCTGCTTCCAGACCTGTTTGAGTTCTACTTCTGACTTCCTTTGTTGATGAAGAACAATGTGGAAGTGTAACCTGTTCCGCCCCAACTTGTTTCTTGGTCATGATGTTTACACGGGTATAGAAACCCTAACTGACCATTTTTTTTTACCAAAAGTGGGGTATTCCTGTGACAACCAGACCATGTTTTCAAGAAGGAATTTGGAACTTTAGGCTAGAAGAGTCATTGGGTGTTAAGAGCTCTGTGGGATGTTTTGTAGAAGCTTTGAAGATAATATTGAGAGTGTACAAACAATAGAGGCCTCGTTTCTGAAATTTCAGAGGGAAGATTAAAGACTTTTATCAGGGCTCTTGCTGTTTTGAGTGTGAAGATTATGTAATTTTGGTCAGCTGTGATTAGCAAGATACTAGCACTACTAAAGTATAATCTTTGCATTACTGGGACTATTGATGCTGGCTAGCTGGAGCTAAGAAATTAGCAGTGATTAAGAAGAGACCAGCATCCTGAGGTGAAATCTTCTGGAAAGTGTTATCTGAGAGCACAAAGAGGCTGTGTTCCAGAGATAGTCAAGCTTGTACCTCATGCTGCAGCTGTACTTGGTAATTTGTATGAATCACAAAACTAGGTGGTACTGGTTTTGAAGGGATCATGAGGAACAGCTGAGGATCAGCACAGTGAGAGGCCATGGAAGGCCATTGGTGAGGGTTTGGCCTCAGTTGTAATTGATGGCCCATTACTGAAGGGGTCATGCAAAGGAACTGAACCTTGGCACAATGAAGAGAGTCTATGAGAGGCTATTGGTGAAGCCTAGTTGCAGTGGAATACAGCAGTGATTTGGAGATGCTAGTATCATAAGATGACCATCAAGAACAGCAGTAGCAGTAGAGTACAGGTAGCTAGAGCCTAGAACACAGGGTGTGTGTTACAAAGGTAGAGATGGTAGAGTGACTCAAGCCCTTGGAAGCCCAGAAGACCATGAGTGGATTCCAGATATTGGACATTAGAATGAGATTTTGCTTTTGATTATGACGGTGCCCTGATATTTTTCTCTCTTGAAGCAAGAAAGTATTTCAGTGGGGCCCACAATTAAGAGACTTTGAATTGTAAAAAGACTTTCAATTTTAGAAATATTAGATATTTTAAAGGGATTAAAAATCTAATATGTAAGGACTGTAGGACATTTAAAGTCACTTAGCTCTTGAGGATGGATAAGAAAGTAAGGAATAAGGCTTAATAGTGATGTGTTTGTGTGTCAAGTTGAGAAGGGGTCAATTGTACTGGTTTGTTTTGTGTATCAACATTACACAAACTGCAATTATCACAGAGAAAGGAGCCTCCTTTGAGGAAATGCCTCCATAAGATAGACCTATAGATCAATTATGGATCAAGGATGGGAGAGCCCATTGTGGGTGGCACTATCTCTGGGCTCATAGTCCTGGGTTCTCTAAGAAAGCAATCCAGAGCACAGTGTGCAATATCCAAGTGGCACAGGAAGGTAGCTAACCACACATCAGGACAGAGAGGAGAGTCAGCACAGGTAAGACCTGCCCTACTGCTCAGAGGAAGCAGCTGGAAACCCTGAGAACACAAGAACTTATAAAGGCAGACCTATCAGAATTACACCTGACTTCTCACCAGAGGTGAGACAGAGGTGATCCTGGACAGACCCTAAGAGAACACAAATGCCAGCCTAGGCTTCTATACCCAGCAAAATTTTCAATCACCATAGATGGAGAAACCAAGATATTCCATGATAAAAACAAATTTGCACAATATCTGTTCTCAAATCCAGCCCTACAAAGGATAATAGATGGAAAATGCCAACACAATGAGGAAAACTATATCCTAGAAAAAGCAAGAAAGTAGTCTTCCAACAAATCCAAAAGAAGATACCCACACAAACATAAAAATAACATCAAAAATAACAGGAAGCAATAATCACTATTCCTTAATATCTCTTAATAACAATGGACTCAAATCTCCAATTAAAAGACATAAACTAACAGAAATATTTCTAATGTAAACCTTCAATTTTATCAGAAAAATCTTTGTAATTCCGTTTTAATTAATTTACTAATGTTTTTATTTCTACCATTTTATCTGCATTATTTTTCATGATAATCTTAAATTTTAGTATGTCTGTCTATATATTTCCTCAATGTTATCAGAAATGTTTTCAATGTAAATCTTTGATTTTATCACAAATGTTTCTAATTCCACCTTCAATTTAGAAAGTTTTTATATCTACCATTTTATATGTAAATTTTCCAAGAAATAGTCAATTTTAATGTGTTTATATATATATATATATTTCTTGAATTTTACCAGAAATATTGTCCATCTTCAATTTTATCTGAAAAAGTTTATAATTCCACCTTCAATCACTGAGAATTATCTTTATGCCTATCATTTTATCTGTATAATTTCCATCATAATCTTTAATTTTAACATGTTTTCTATTTATTTCTTCAATTTTATCAGAAATATTTTCCATGTAAACCTTCAAGTTTATCAGAAAATGTTTATAATTCCACTTTCAATCAACTTAAAAATACTTTTATGCCTACCATTATCATATCTACATAAAAATTTCCATGATAATGTTCAATTCTAACATATTTTTCTATATTTTTCTACAATTTAATCAGAAATATTTTCCACGTAAATCTTCAATTCTATTATAAAATATTTCTATTTCATAGTTCAATTAATTTAACAATATTTTATGTGTACCACTTTACTCTTCAATTTTCCATAAAAATTGTCAAATTTAACATGTTTTTCTATGTATCTCTTCTATTTTATCTGACATATTTTCATGTAAATCTTTAATTTTATCATAAAGTGTTACTTTCATTTTCAAGAAAAAAGAAAAAGAGAAAAAAGTAAAAAATAAAATGAGCAGGTTGAAAAAAAGAAAGAAAGAAAGAAAGAAAGAAAAAAGAAAGAAAAAAGAAAGAAAGAACTACAGAACATGAGTCAACAGGTAGAAGCCCTTAAAGAGGAAAAACAAAAATCCCTTAAAGAATTACAGGAAAACACAAACAAACATGTGAAGGAACTGAAGAAAACCACCCAGGATCTAAAAACAGAAGTAGAAACAACTAAGAAATCACAAAGGGAGACAACTTTGGAGATAGAAAACCATGGAAAGAAATCAGGAGTCACAGATGCAAACATCAGCAACAGAATACAAGAGATAGAAGAAGGAATCTCAGATGCTGAAGATACCATAGAAAGTATTGGCTCAACAGTCACATAGAATGCAAAATGCAAAATGCATATATCCCAAAAGATCCAGGAAATCCAGGACACAATGAGAAGACCAAACCTAAGGATTATAGGTATAGAAGAGAGTGAAGATATACAAATTAAAGGTCCAGTAAATATCTTCAACAAAATTATAGAAGAAAACTTCCCTAACCTAAAGAGAACATGAGCTATCTTTAAAAGAGAGCTCTAAAGAAAGCCCATGAGCATACAAAAAGCAGACAGAACTCCAGGCAGGAACAAACCAGAAAGTCTTCCCAGCACATAATAATCAAAACACCAAATGTACTAAAAAAAAATAAAAAAGAAAAAATATTGAAAGCAGTAAGGGAAAAACACCTAGTAACATATAAAGGAAGACCTATCTGAATTACACCAGACTTCTCACCAGAGACCATGAAAGCAAGAAGATCCTGGGCAAATCTCTCATAAAGACCCTAAGAGAACACAAATGCCAGCCCAGACAACTATATCCAGCAAAACTCTCAATCACCATAGATGGAGAATCCAAGATATTCTATGATAAAACCAAATTTACACAATATCTTTCCACAGATCCAGCCCTACAAAGAATAATAGATGGAAAATGCCAATATAAGGGGGGCAACTACACCTTAGAAAAAGCAATATAGTAATGTTCTTTCAATAAACTCAAAAGAAGATAACCACATTAACATAAACATTACATCAAAAATAACAGGAAGCAGCCTGGCATGGTGGCACATGCCTGTAATTCCAGCACTTGGGAGGCAGAAGCAGGTGGATTTCTGAGTTCGAGGCCAGCCTGGTCTACAGAGTGAGTTCCAGAACAGCCAGGGCTATACAGAGAAACCCTGTCTCAGGAAAAAAAAAAAAAGAAAGAAAGAAAGAAAGAAAGAAAGAAAGAAAGAAAGAAAGAAAGAAAGAAAGAAAGAAAGAAAGAAAGAAAGAAAGAAAGAAAGAAAGAAAGAAAGAAAAGACAAGAAAGTTAAAAAAAAAATAGCAGGAAGCAACAATCACTATTCCTTAATATCTTAATATCAATGGATTCAATTCCCAAATAAAAAGACATATACTAACAGACTGGATATGTAAACAGGACCCAGGATTTTGCTGCATACAGGAAATGCACCTCAATATCAAAGACAAACACTACCTCAAAGTAAAAGGCTGGAAAACAATTTTACAAGCAAATGGTTCCAGGAAATGAGCTAGAGTAGTCATTTTACTATGAGATAAAAGAGACTTTCAACCAAAAGTCATCAAAAAAGACACAAAATGGCACTTCATACTCATCAAAGGATAAATCTACCAGGAAGAACTCTCAATTCTGAACATCTATGCTCCAAATGCAAGGACACTCTCATTTGTAAAAGAAACTTTACTAAAGCTCAAAGCACACCTTGTACCTCACACAATAATTGTGGGTGACTTTAACAACACACTCCCATCAATGGACAGATCAAGGAAGCACAAGCTAAACAGAGACACAGTGAAACTAACAGAAATTTTGGGCCAAATGGATTTAACAGATATCTATAGAAAATTTCATCCTAAATCAAAAGAATATAACTTCTTCTTAGCGCCTCATGCTACCTTCTCCAAAACTGACCACATAATTGGTCACAAAACAGACCTCAATAGATATTATAAAATCGAATTAATCCCATGCCTCCTATCAGATCACCATGGAGTAAGGATGGACTTCAATTGCCACAAAAACAACAGAAATCCCACATACAAGTGGAAGCTGAACAATGCTCTACTCAATGATATATTGGTCAAGGAAGAAATAAGGAAAGAAATCAAAGACATTTTAGATTTTAATGAAAATGAGGGTACAACATACACAAATTTATGGGACACAATGAAAGTAGCACTAAGAGGAAAACTCATAGTTCTAAGTGCCTGCAAAATGAAGCTGGAGAGAGCATACAATAGCAACTTAACACCACACCTGAAAGCTCTAGAACACAAAGAGTCTAATACATCCAAGAGGAGTAGATGGCAGGAAATCTTCAAACTCGGGGCTGAAATCAACCAAGTAGAAACAAAAAGAATTATAAAAAGTATCAACAAAACCAGGAGCTAGTTCTTTTAGAAAACCAAAAATATAGATAAACCTCTAGCCAGACTAACCAAAGGGCACAAAGATAGTATCCAAATTAGCAAAATCAGAATGAAAAGGGAAATATAACAACAGAAACTGAGGAAATTCAAAAAATCATCAGGTCCTACTACAATAGCCTATACTCAACAAAACTGGAAAATCTGGATGAGATGGAAATTTTTCTGAACAGATACCAAATAAAAAATTTAAATCAGGATCAGATAGACCATATGAGCCTTCCCATAACCCCTAAAGAAATAGAAGCAGTCATTGAAAGTCTCCCAACCAATAAAAGCACAGGACCAGAGGGTTTTAGTGAAGACTTCTATCAGACCTTCAAAGAAGACCTTACACTGCTACTCTTCAAACTATTCCACAAAATAGAAACAGAAGGAACACTATCCAACTAGATCTGTGAAGCCACAATTTAGAAAAACCACACAAAGATCCAACAAAAAAAAGAGATATTCAGACCTATTTCCCTTATGAATATCTCTGCAAAAGTACTCAATAAAATTCTTTCCAACCGAATCCAAGAACGCATCACAATGATCATTCTCCATGATCAAGTAGGCTTCATCCCAGGAATGCAGGGATGGTTCAATATATGGAAATCCATCAATGTAATCCACTACATAAACTAAGTCACAGAAAAAAAAAATCACATGGTCATTTCATTAGATGCTAAAAAAGCATTTGACACAATTCAGCAAACTTTCATGTTAAAAGACTTGGAAAGTTCAGGAATTCAAGGCCCATATGTAAACATAGTAAAAGCAATATACAGCAAACCAGGAGCCGACATCAAACTACATGGAGAGAAACTTGAAGCAATCCCACTAAAATCAGGGACTAGTCAAGTCTGCCTTCTCTCTCCATATTTATTCAATATAGTACTTAAAGTTCTAGATGGAACAATTAGACAACAAAAGGAGGTCAAAAGAATACAATTTGGAAAGGAAGAAGTCAAGCTATCACTCTTTGCAGATGACATGATAGTATATTTAAGCTACCCCCCCCCAAAAAAAAAACCCAAGAGAAATCCTACAGCTGATAAACAACTTCAGCAATGTGGCTGGATATAAAATTAACTCAAACAAATCAGTAGCCTTCCTCTACTCAAAGGATAAACATCTGAGAAAGCAATTAGGGAAATGGCACCCGTCACAATAGCCACACACAAGATAAAATATCTTGGTGTGACTCTAACCAAAGAAGTGAAAGATCTGTATGACAAGAACTTCAAGTCTCTGAAGAAAGAAATCGAAGATCTCAGAAAATGGAAAGATTTCTCATGCTCTTGGATTGGCAGGATTAATATAGTAAAAAATGGCCATCTTGCCAAAGGCAATCTACAGATTCAATACAATCCCCATCAAAATTCCAACTCAATTTTTCATAGAGTTAGAAAAAACAATTCTCAAATTCATCTGGAATAATAAAAAAACCCAGGATAGCTAAAACTATTTTCAATAGTAAAAGAACTTTTTGGGGAATCATTATCCCGGACCCCAAGCAGTACTAGTACTAGAAAGTCACAACTGCATGGTATTGGTACAATGACAGGCAGGTAGATCAATGGAATAGAATTGAAGTCCCAGAAATGAACCCACACACCTCTGGTCATTTGATCTTTGATAAAGGAGCTAAAACCATCCAGTGGGAAAAAGGTAGCATTTTCAACAAATGGTGCTGGTTCAACTGGCAGTTAGCATGCAGAAGAATGCAAACTGATCCATTTTTATCTCCTTGTACTAAACTCAAGTCCAAGTGGATCAAGGACCTCCACATAAAACCAGACACACTGAAACTAACAGAAAAGGAACTGGAAAGAGCCTTGAGCACATGGGGACAGGGGAAAATTTCCTGCACATGACACCAATAGTGTATGCTCTAATATCAAGAATTGACAAATGGGACCTCATAAAATTACAAAGCTTCTGTAAAGCAAAAGACACTGTCAATAGGGCAAAATGAAAAACCAACAAATTTGGTAAAGTTCTTTAGCAACCCATCATCTGACAGAGTTGATGATGGGTGGTTCCTCAGAAAACTGGGCATAATACTACCAGAGGACCCTGTTATACCACTCCTGAACATATACCCAGAGGATTCTCCAGCATGTAATAAGGACACATGCTCCACTATGTTCATAGCAGCCCTATTAATAATAGCCAGAAGCTGGAAAGAACCCAGAAGGAAAGAACCCAGTTAATATCCAATATATACAAAGAACTCAAGACGTTAGACTCCAGAGAACCAAATAAACCTATTAAAAATGTGGTACAGAGCTAAACAAAGAATTTTCACCTGAGCAATGTCAAATGGCTGAGAAGCACCTAAAGAAATGTTCAGCATCCTTAGTCATCAGGGAAATGCAAATCAAAACAACCCTGAGATTTCACCTTATACCAGTCAGAATGGCTAAGATCAAAATCTCAGGAGACAGCAGGAGCTGGAGAGGATGTGGAGAAAGAGGAACACTCCTCCACTGCTGGTGGGATTCCAAGCTTGTATAACCACTCTGGAAATCATTTTGGTGGTTCCTCAGAAAACTGGGCATAATACTACCAGAAGACCCTGTTATGCCACTCCTGAGCATATACCCAGAGGATTCTCCAGCATGTAATAAGGACACATGCTCCACTATATTCATAGCAGCCCTATTAATAATAGCCAGAAGCTGGAAAGATTCCAGTTGTCCCTCAACAGAGGAATTGATAAAGAATTTGTGGTATATATATATATATATATATATATATATATATATATACAATTGAACACTACTCAGCTATTAAAAACAATGAATTTGTGAAATTCTTAGACAAATGGATGGAATTAAAAAATATCTTCCTGAGTGAGGTAACCCAATCACAAAAGAACACACATGCCATGCACTCAGTGATAAGTGGATATGAGCCCAGAAGCTTGGAATACCCAAGAATACTCTGGTCTTTCTTAGAAGGAAGAACAAAACTGCCAGAGAAGGAGATACAGAGACAACATGTGGAGCAGAGTCTGAGGGAAGGAACATCCATAGCCTACATCACCTAGTGATCCATCCCATCTACAGTTACAAAATCCAGACACTATTATTGATGCCCACAAGTACTTGCTGTCTAGAGCCAGATATAGCTGTCACCTGGGAGGCTCTGCTAATGCATGACAAATACAGAGGGGGACACTCTCAGCCAGCCATTGAACTGAGCACAGGATCCCCAAAGGGGGAACTAGAGATAGGATCCAAGGAGCTGAACAGGTTTGCAGTGCCATAGGAGGAACAACAATGTGAGCCACTCAGTACTCCAAGAGCTCCCAGGGACAAAAACATCAACTAGAGAGTGAACATGGAGTTACCCCATGTCTACCGGTGCATAGGCAGCAGAGTGTGGCTGTCAGCAGCTACTGTGAACTGGTTCCTGGAAGAGAAGCTGAGGGATAGATGTAGGAGCGGCAAAAATAAAGAGGGCCCGGACCACAGTTAACAGATGGAGGCCAAAGTTTAATGGAGGTCAGACCACTTAACAGTTTGGGCGAGCCCCTCCTCCCAGACTCCAGGGGAACTGGTCTGACTGTCCATTGGGAATTGGTGCCACTGCTCAGGCAGCTGGGCAGGTCACTTGCTTAATTCAGGAATTTGTAAACCTGAAGGAACAAAGAACTTCACCTTTACTCTGAGTGTTCCACCCTAGGTGAAGCAGGATCCTGACAAGCACAGGAATCCCAGCTCAACAAAGGCTGGGAGAGGAAGTTCACCTTGATCAATGTGGCATGACAAGTGGCCTGATGCCCCATTATTGCTTTGTACAGTAGAGGATGTCCTTGTTGGGCATCAAAGGGAGAGGAGGCCCTTGGTCCTGGAAAGGCTGGATGCTCCAGTATGGGGGAATACCAGGACAGGGAATTGTAGGAGGGTTGACTGGGGAAAAGGGGGAGGGGAGATGGGTTATGAAACTTTCAGGGCAGGGGACCAGGAAAGGGGACAACATTTGAAATGTAAATGGAGAATATATCTAATAAAAAAAGTAAAAAATAAAAAAAGAAAGAAAGAAAGAAAATAGAAAGAAAGAAAGGAAAATAGAAAGAAAGAAAGAAAGAAAGAAACAAACAAACGAACAAACATAGAAAGAAACAAAGAAAGGATAAATGAAAGAAAGCTAGGGGAAGCAAGCCAGTAAATAACATCCCTTCATAGCCTCTGCATTGGGTTCTGCTTCCTGACCTGTTTGAGTTCCTGTCCTGACTTCCTTTGGTGATGAACAGCAATGTGGAAGGGCAAGCTGAATAAACCCTTCCCTCCCCATTTTGTTTTTTGGTCATAATGTTTGTGTAGGAATAGAAATCCTAAGACACTGATATAACATTGTACATAGGAAAAGAAAATAAATTTTAAAATATATATTAAAAACTTCACTTGGCTTACCTTTAGTAAAGATATTTTGTTTTCAAAAACATGTAAATGCATGAGCCTGCTTGAGTTCATGCTCCTCTATGGATAAAGAAACCAGTGGAGGCCAGAGGACAGCATCAAACCTCCTCTAACTACAGTAACCGACTTTAGAACGCTGTCATGCTCATGCTTGGAACCAAACTTTAGTCCCATGACAAGCTCTAAGTATCCAACTGTTGAGCCATCTTCCAGGCCAAGAGCGATTGATTTACATTTATCAACCTTGCTTTTATTATGTTAAATAAATATTTTACTTAAAATATTTATTAAATATAAAATACATTTTAGAAGTGCATTAGCTTGTCATAACTTTTATCAAATCAAGATGTATTACAGAAGAAATACTTAAGTACTAAATATAAATTTCCATAATGTTAATATATCTTATAATACCATCTTCAGCTACTAATCTTTAAATATATATATATATATATATATATATAATTTCAGTATGTATTTTCCTATCCAATTTCAATTATGAATTTCTGCATTCTCCTAAGTATATAGAAAATACCTCTCCAGCTTCTATTGTCCACAAGACAAAATTCTCTAGCAAGTTAAGTATAGAAACAATGAATCATCTGACTGCCTATTTCTGCTTTTTGGGTTTTTCAAAGTATTAACTTCTCTTTATAACATTCCCAACACCCCTCTCATTTCCACAGAAAAGCATATGCCTTTACCTGTATACCCAATTTTCTTTTAAAGACCTGATGCTATATTAAAGGCCTACTTAAGGCCAAACAGAGACTGCCCTACCTGGGGATTCACCCTATAAACAGTCAACAAACCCCGACACTACTATGGACAACAAGAAGTGTATACCAAAAGGATCATGCAATGTTTGTCTCCAGAGGGGCCCTGTCAGAGCCTTACAAATACAGAGACAGATGCTAGCAACCAACTATTGGACTGGACATGGGGTCCCCAATGGAGGAGCTGGAGGGTGGTCCAGAGGAGCTGAAGGGGTTTACAGCCCCGTAGGAAGAACAATGATTTCAGACACCCAGATACCCCAAAACTCCCAGGGACTGAACCATCAACCAAGGGGCACATATGGTGCCAGCCAAAAATGTGGCAGAGGAAGGCCTTGTTTGGCATCAGTAGGAGGAATGGCACTTGGTCAGGACCATTCCTGACCAAGGGCCATTGCTCAACAGAGGCCCCAAGAAAGGGAAACCAAGGATGGGGAGGTGGGAGTGTGCCAGGTGGAGGGCCATTTATGTGGAGGCACCAAGAGGGAGAAGGAGGAGGGGCTGGGGTTTTAGGGGAGGGGGGATGTATCGGGAAAGCTTTTACCATTGGCAATGTAAATAAAGAAGATATTCAATAAAAAAAAGAAAAAGAAAAAGAAAAAAATAAAAAAGAAGAAGATTGTACCAGATGTACACTTGTCTGACATCATCCCACGAATGAAATATTCCCAAGCTTGGCATTGATCCTGGAATACTAGTCAAAACATCTTGTTTCTTTCGGATGAATCTTTCTTTAGACACCTGTGTCCATTTTCTGCCATTTGATCTAGGTTGAAGACTCACAGTTTCGCCTAAACTGTCTAACATCAAAACCCAAACTATTTATTCTTGATCATAATGTCCAAGTAATAGATCTTCATCATTATATCTACAAAGCAAATTCTTTATCTTATAACCTATAACTTTTCAACTTTAAATTTGTGGAACGCTGTCTGTATCCATCTGTGATAAATCATATTAGATTCTCCATGTATCTTTAGATTAATAGAAACCTTATTTTGTTTATTGTTTTAGTTACAATAATCAGACCAAAGGTGAGAGACAAGATCTGGATATGCTATCAAAAGCAATAAAAGGAACTTTATCATATATAGATTTAAAGACTATAAATTGCTAAATAAAAAACTTGCTAAAAGCTAAATAAACCACCAGATTATTTGGGGGATAGAAAGACTTTATTGTGTTATCAATTTCAAATTATAAACCAAAAGATTTCTTTTTCCACTAGATTAGCTGATCAGAATGTTTATATAAAATATTCAGACAATATATATATTCATATAAAGATACATTTTGATATACTCACTGACAATTAACTATTACTAACAGGTAATAAACTATACAGACTTGGTAGTCAAAACGTTTTCTTCATTATGTGATGTTAGAAGGAATTGTCAACTTCTATGCTTGATATACTGCAGTCAGCACAGTATTCTTCTATCATCTTATGGACACACCTTGAACATAATATTCACTGGTTTCTAGGATTGTAAATAGTTGAATGAAGGTCAGGTATTGACAACAATTTCATTCTTTGCACCAGAAATAAAGGAAATTAATGTGTGTAGCAGCTATAGTCATATTGTAGACAGGATATCTTGTGTATTGTATGGATACATTACCTGTCAACTAAAACAAACAAACAAAAAAACCTCTGGGCTATACGAAAGAGTGTAATAGAAGGTAGAATATCCAAGAGGCAGAAATAATTCTTAGATAGAGCCTGAGACAAACCATTCACTGGGAAGATGTAATGAGACAGATGCATGGTACCCCAGCACAGGTAACCAGCCAAATGACAGAGCGTAGGTTAAAATAAACAGAATATCTCATGATCTAATAAGTAACCTTTAGTCATAGAATTTTAAGGGAAAAGTGTAGGTTACACTAGTTCTACCTGGATAGACTTGGCTAAATTTGTCCATCAATGGACTATTAAGGAATCAAATAATTGTGGTTTAATCAATGAAGCTATTTTTGGAAGTATAAACATATTATAAACTGAGTCTGCCTTTATAACATTGGCATAGGATTTAGCTTTAAGTCGAGGAAGAACTCAAGCAGGCAGAAAAGCATGAATTACTAAACAGTCTGTGTCCATCACAGTGTGATATGGTTGATCATTATCTCTGTCCTGGTCTAGAAATGTAGCTCCATATTCCTGAAGAACTCATTAATATTATCATCACTGAAAAGGAGTAATCAGCTCCCCATAAAAGGATTACTCCTTCTGCAAGGTACAGTTTTGCCATAATTGATAATCACCTTTATTTGTGAATGTTCAATCCTATGAGGTTCCATTTTGTCAAAAGATGTTTATAATTGAATCAGAATCCAAAATAGCTTAAAGTTTAAAACAGTGACTTCTTGCTTTCATATGTCTTTCAGGGATAAGAACAAAAGAATAGCACACTAGAAAGACTAACAGTAAGATACACAAAAGAAATAGATGCTAAATAAAAGAATAGGACCCAGATTTTTGTTGCTTTGTGAGATTAATGATTATTCCACAAATTTGTTTTTAAGTCCCTGTTTTAAAACTGTATAGTGATTGTTTAGCAGCAGTGGGAGGTAGATTTGCCCAAAAGTGTCATGAAATAATCCTCTTGGAATGATGGAAACATTCCACGCCATGAATTCATTGGTGGTTTCAAGGGCTCATACAACTGCACAGACTGATTAAATGAAGCAGTTTTGATGTGTGCATTTCACTGTATATAAATTATAACTAAAAAGTAATAATAAAGTACAAAACTGTAGAAAAGGGAGTTTAGTGCAAAAGATCTGCTCATTAGATTATGTCTCATATATAGCCAATACATCCTGATTTCCACGAATGTAATTCCAGTTTCTGCCCTTTCCCTGTCTTTTGAAGAGATGGTATCCTCAACATTTTAATCACTACTGAACTTCCCTTTTAATTTCTATTTTCCATTTTTTCCTGACATTGTGAGATGCTTCTAATTATAAGACGGCAGTCCCACATTCCAATTCTGTGAAATCATGATTATGTTTAACAAGGGCTTGAGTATAATAGAAAACAAAGCCATAAAATTGAGAAGCCAACATTGTCAGACATTAGCTTTTTTAACTGTTAAAGGCATAATGTCTGACTCTCCCTGTTAGTTAGCAAAATAAATATTAGCTATTTAAATATTGAGCCTGACCACTCCCTCATACTTTATAGTTTGTAAAACCAAGTGTTTAAACTTCAGGAATCTAATTACTAGTTTGAGAAATGGGATCTAGGAATGCCTTTGGCTCTGAGGGAAGATGCAACATGTAAGCTACCTCTATATTTGCTGCCCAGAAGGCCCTAAACTTGTAGGAAATTCCTCAAATGTCTCTGTTATTTACCTGGGAAAGCTCATACTTAATCTGTCTGTTCTAGAGACATTACAAACAATAGTAGACCTTCTAAAATGTAAATTATCAAAATGGTCTCTCTAGTCCAAGTTTATTTTACCTCATGAGACTATTAAGCTCCTCAATTTGACCATTTGTTGATTGTCTACGCGCATCTTTTACGATGCACACTTTACAGTAAAGCACGCCCATCTTCTACATTGCATTCTATACATGTCAACTGAATATTTTGATGGCTACCACAATGACTAATGATATGTTTATAAAAAGATAAAGAAAAAGGTTATGTTCTATGGTGGTGTAGTCAGGTATGGGTGAAGGGGTTGTCTCAGAGAGCCTATGCCAAGGTATCCCTTCCCCCTGTGGGACCAGCCACATGATGTTTTAGTATAAAATAAAGTTTATTCAGGGATACACAGAGAAACCCTGTAAGGTAATGAGATAACAGATTACATCTGTGAAAGGTTATTCTAGCTGTCAAGTTGCAGTTACCTTAACTGTCAATGTAGTCAGAAGTCTGAGAAAAAGTAAATAATAATCTACCAGTTATATATTATTTTTTAAAAATGAGTCACAATGGAGTACTATTCAGCCATTAGAAACAATGAGTTCATGAAATTCTTAGACAAATGGATGGAGCTGGAGAACATCATCCTAAGTGAGGTAACCCAGTCTCAAAAGATCAATCATGGTATGCACTCACTGATAAGTGGATATTAGTCTAGAAACTTTGAATACCCAAGACATAATCCACATATTAAATGATGTCCAAGAAGAACAGAAGAGTGGCCCCTGGTTCTGGAAAGACTCAGTGCAGCAGTATAGGGGAATGCCAGAACAGGGAAGTGGGAAGGGGTAGATGGGGGAACAGGGGGAGGGAAGAGGGCTTATGGGACTTTTGGGGAGTGGGGAGCCAGAAAAGGCGAAGTCATTTGAAATGTAAATAAAGAATACATCGAATAAAAAAAAGAGAGAGAGAAAAGGAAAAAAATGAGAGTCCACTAGCCAATAGTTTCCTGTGGTCTCTATGGATAACTTGACCAGTCAGTCTGGCTTTCCAGTTCAGAAGACACAGGACTTTTTCTTTGTGGAGTGGATAAGTGACAAGAGAAATGGCTTACCTTGATTTAGCTAAGTCATTTGACCCAGGGTATCCAGTTCTGTTCACTGCTTTTTTCAGTGATTATCATGTCACAATCTAGGCAGTATCTTGTAGTGGTGTCCACATCTTCTGAAACCTTGTAGGAAACACTGTTAGAGGCTTCGGGAATTCAGTTTGTCCCAAACTTAATAATTAGCAGACTTATGACAGGATTTGAGGGCTATATCAATTGGTTACAACTGAATAATCTAATGGCATTAGTAACAAAATCATTATCAAGACAGGATAGGAATGAAATTCTTAAGTAATTTTGACATTTTTTTAAAATAGAGTAAAGCACATTTTTCTAGAGTAAAGCACATTTTTCTTTTCTTTCTTTCTTTCTTTTCTTTCTTTTCTTTCTTTCTTTCTTTTCTTTCTTTCTTCCTTCCTTCCTTTCTTCCTTCCTTCCTTCCTTCCTTCCTTTCTTTCTTTCTTTCTTTCTTTCTTTCTTTCTTTCTTTCTTTCTTTCTTTCTTTCTTTCTTTCTTTCTTTCTTTCTTTCTTTCTTCTTCTTTTTTTTTGTATTAGCAAAGACATTTGTCTAGGACCAGAATAAGAGCTAACAGCAGTGGCTTGCGATCAAACTGTGCTGACAGGCAAGCCGTGGGGATCGCTAGTCTGCAGAGTGAGGGACTGGCTGGCACAAGTGCTCTCGCACATGGATTAGCACAGTTGAGGCACCAGGCATGCACTTGGGTGGAGGCATGGAATGAGTGTGTGGCTGTAGCCTAGAGTGCAGATTGCTAGGAGCCTCGAGAATGGCACGGCGTTTGTGCTCCTGCTGCTGAACAGTGAAGGTTGCAAACTGAGGCAGCAGTGGGAAGTGTGTCTGGTGGTGGTGGTTGTAGGTGGCAGAAACAGGAAAGGTGTTCAGTGTTTCCAGCTGTTGGAGTCTGCAGTGGGTGGGGGGAAAAAGGAAGGAAAAAGGAAGTAGGAATTCAGGATCCCAGCAAAGTACAAGCTATTCTCCTGGTGAGTCAAGGCTACCACTCACTTTATAAGTCCAGGCAGAGGGGGAGAGAGGGAGTGGGGTGATCTCTCTCTAGTTTGTGGGAGTGGACAGCCAAGCCCTTCTCACCAGGGAGCACACGGTTGGTCACACACATGGGAAAGTAAGTCTCAGACAGGGTTCCTTGTAGGACACAAGGGACGAGGGGGGCGGGGGGAGGCACATTTTCAGGCAGCAAACTGACCTTTCCGATGAAGAAATCAACTGTTGCAACAGGAGTGGGAGCCAGCAACCGAGGGAGAGGGGAGGGGAAAACCTATCCTACATATCCCTAGTGAGGAAGTACCAGTTTAGTGACCATGTAGAGATACTGTTTTCTGCTGACTGTGGATTAGACCAAGACATATCAGGAAATAGGGACAAGACAGCGAATGACTGACTCCTGGCTGAGACATGTAGGGACTGGGGACTAACACTCGGAGCTGGTGTTCTTGAGCCACAGAGATCAGTTTGTCCAGGCCTGGCCTGGGATTCTAAGCCTTGAGGAAGAACTGTCTCAAAAGGAGAGGCAAAAGTCTCAACAAGGGAATAAGTCCTAGAACAAGGGTCAGGGAAAGACTGAAGGTCTCCCATGCTCAATGACAACACAGAGGTAGCTCAGAGCTCAAGAACTCTCCCATGGGATCATTCGTATGGTTACTCTGACCAGTGGAATATGGAGGCTTACCAGTTCTATGCCAGCGAGCATGTGATAACTGAGGTGGGAGGCAAACCTCCAGAATTTTTAAATCTGAATCACAACCCCATAGGATGTGTATGGGGGAAGCAGGTGTCTCAGCAAGTCCATGCCAGAGCATCCTTTCCCCTGAGGGACCAGCCACACAGCAGAATAGTATAGAATGAAGCTTATTCAGGGCATGGGGAGGAGAGTTAAGAGGGTAGCAGAGACAGAGAAAGGCAAAGGGAGTAGAGAGGTAGAGGCAGGCCATGAACATGTGGAGAGAGAGTGGGGAAGAGAATGGGGAAGTGGAAGAAGGGAAGAGCAAGGGGAGGAGGGGCCAAGCAGCCTCTTTTATACTAGGTCAGGTTAACTGTGGGATAGAGCATACCTGGCTGTTGCCAGATAACTGTGATGTAGAGTTTAGACAGAATACTAACAACAAAGGAAGCCAAGGAAAGGACAGAGGGCGATTCAAGTATCCTTTGACATTACTGTCTGATAGACATGAACAAACATCTATTCACCCTGTATAGGGAAGCAAAGACAGAACAAAGTAAGAATAACACCAATAAATTTTATTTGAGGTTGATTATAGGGATATGGATAGAGTTTGTTTACAGGAGCAAAAATGACTCAAAGACAGCTCCATCACCACAACTTAACCCCGTGTGGATGACAGCAGTTGAAAGCTGGGAACCATAAGTTCACTATGTAGCCTGCAGCTCTACACGTTGGAAAGTAGTTTTTCCAAATCAGTTTTGGTTTCAGCTTCTTCCAGATTGCTTATGTGTTCCCTGGGGTGTGTGTATGGGGGGGGGGGGGTCCTAGGGAATCAGGTTGGGTTCAGGGACTTGCTGAATTTAGTTTGAGTGAGTGAATTTAATGAGTTTCCCAGCAGGATGCTTCACTTTTAACATCTTATTTCTTTATTTTTTCTCTAAACATCCTGTTTAGAACATCCTAGTTTCATCTCTTCTTAACACCCAGTGTTCTAAGAAGCTTCTCTTTAAAGAAGGTGTTTAACCCCAGGGCAAAGGCCTACACAACACACAGTGGTAACTTTTAGTGTTTTTGCCTGTTTGCATTTGAATTTTTTTCATCTTAATTCTTGTTAGGCCTGCATTCTCCTCTTGTGTTGAGACCATGCAATTCCCTGTACTTTTAAACTTTTGACTTCCCTCTATGCACACATTTTGACCCTGGCTTCACTTTCTCTTAGCTACCTTCATAATTAAGTTTCTTGTGTTACTCATCTTGCTCATTTGACTTACAACCCCTACTATATATACTATAACTTGGGTACCATTTTCAAAAGGGTAACACTTTCTAGATGTCTCTGGTTCCAGACCCCAGAACAAGGGGCTGGGAAGCATATTTCACATATCAAAGCAGACCTAGCCTCCAGGTAGGTTCTTTCAGTATCTTTCAGTCTCTATTGGCATACCCTGCCTCTAATCTTAAATTTCTAGCCCTGAGGCTGGGTTGCCCTTCCCCCAAAGGCTATAATCTAAACCCCACGGCTCTCTCTCTCTCCCTCCCTCCCCCCCCTCTCTCTCTGTCTCTCTCTCTCTCATCCTTGTTGTTCTTCTTCTACCTATTCTGCTTTTTCTCTCTCTGCATAAGCACTTTTTTTACTTTTTCTCTCTTCCCCTTACCCAATCCCTCTCTCCCTATGGTGACTTCCCAGGCCTCCTTCCTTGCGAACAGTGAACTTCCTAACCTAAGAGAAGCACATTCCCAGTAAACCTGCCTGTAATACAGTCTAATGTGGCTTGAAATGGCTCATTTCACAAGCAGAGAAAGAATCTCTCAGTCTCTATTGACTATATGTGCTGTGTCAAAGAGGAAATGCCAGATCTCAGATGATAATAACTAATTTATTTTGGATAATGTAGTAAGTTAGAGATTCTCTTAAGACAATTTGCATTTGATCCATTCTGATCCATATCAGAGGCTATTTCATTTTTACTTTCCTGCAAGTCTCTTCAGATCTTTACCCCCCCCAAAAGAAATTCATGCTCAACCATTGCTATGAATTAAATCAAAAATTTAAAAAGAGATGAAACTAGTCAAGGAAGCAACTCTGTAATCAGGTGAAACAGGTTACCGCTGACTCCTGAAATACCTAGTGAGTAGGAGATGCCCTGGAGATGCTTATAACTTTCTCTTATAGATAGATGGTCAACTCACCTTTAATACCTGTTGATTTATGTCTTCAATGGATGTATCCTTCATACTTGGAAGACTTTTGATTCCAAAATCTTAAAAGAAATATGTTGGGAAGATCTCCAAATATTGAATTTTCTGGCAATTAAAAAGTGTTTACTTGGCTTTTCAATAATTATTTGGAGCTAGCAATACTAGGTTAGCAGGATATGTAAATACTATTTCCTCACCTGGCTTAAAAGTAAGGTGGCATTAGCCAGCCTACTAGATTATTAAAGAATCTATGCAAGATTAAAGAATTATGCAGCTTTTTGTATAATAAGAGGGCATTCTGGAGCTGGGGCAGGAAGGAGTGGGGGCAGAACTTCTAGACAGGCACATGCAGAAGAGAGATGGGATGAAGCTAGAAGCAGGTAGTAAGAACCACTTGGAGAGATAAAATAGTGGAGAAGACTGGATAAGTAGCTAGAAACTTAACTTTTGCTGTTGCCCCAGCAAAAGGCCAACAGCTTTAAACAATATAGAAGTCTCCATTTCTTCATTAAACCTCAAGCAGGATCTGAAAAAAAAATGCCCCAGCAATAAATTTGGCTTGAGAACTAGGCTTTCAAAGCAACCTTTATAAATAGCTAGACAAGTAGTTTATTGTAATAACCCAGAGTTAAGCAAATAATATAAGCAATAGCGATCAATGCCAAATAGTAACTATTCACCAAGTCCCTAATGAAAGCGCACAGAAATAGAACAAAATGCACACAGAACTCCTTTCAGTCTTACTAAGAAACTTCAGATCAACTTCTGGTTTGTCTTCCTGAGGAAACTTGCAGAAACATGTTTATTCTCTTTTAAAATATATCCCTGGCAGGAAATGTGTATCTATTAGGCCTCCTAGGAAGATACCTTGCGCTTAATGTGGCACAAAAACACTCAGGGCATTACTGTCTCAAAGACTGAAGGACTCTCGGGTCTCAGATGCAGATTTTCCTAGAATAAGTCTGCCCTCAGCACCAGTTGGCCTTCAATTCTATCATCATCAGCAGTATCTAGGTTAAGTCTTGACATCACAGGTAATGGGGCCTCCTACTCTGTTTTTATCTCTTATTCAGGGAGTTAGTGTCAGACTCTCTTGATGATATGGGCCTCGGGGGGACTCCCAAGACACATCACTCTGCCGTGATGCTATAAAAATAATTTACCTGTTGACCCATGCTTTTCTATTACTAGTGGAATATCCTCTTTTTTTTTCATTGAAAAGGTACCTATTGACAAAAAGGGAAACATGAATTTTCTTCAGATTCCTACAAGAGCCCAGAGGAATGGACATGATCATTTTTCCTGACAAATAGGGATCTGTGCTTACAGATAGCCCTAGTAACTTTCAAGAATGGCTACCCACATGGCAGGTATGACCATCACAGGCATATCAGCTACAGTCAGATTAAAGCATTTTATGTTATTCTAAACCATAAACCTTAAGTTTTTACAGTTTGAAACCCCAGTAAAACTTTAATCAGTAATATTCAGTGTTATGGAACTTCTTTAGCTTCTGCTAATTCACCATGTAATACTTTAATACTGGCCATTAAAACTATGCTTCAATTTCGTCTTGTAAGATTTCTTCAAAGCCACAGTAGTCCTTCTTCTTTTCTCTCTGATCACTTGTCTGTAACTAAATCTCTGGGAATCAGACCCTATCTTCATTACTCTTGAGATCTCAGTCCTCCAGAAGTACCAAATAAGCTAATCAGACTTCTAGTTAAAAGGATTTACTGTGAGATTTATCTTACTTGAGGGTAATGTTACCAATAGCCCCTACCCTCCCTATTCATGCTAAGCTTAAGTCTTTTAGAGTTGTTTCATGGATGCCCTTTCTATATTTAAATATGCTTCCACTTGATAAAGCCTGATATATAAGACAGTTTGTCTCGAGACTGAATGAATTCCCCTAGGCAATCAAAGAATGTGACTAACAGGAGCACCTGATATATTAGGAAAATAAACCAAACTTCATTTTCAACAGAGAACAGGTGCAAAATAAAGCTTACAAGGGAGGCCCTCAGGGCTAACAATTAACTCCTTTTTGGAAAGTCCCTTTCTTTGTTCTTTTATTTTTTCCTATATCCATCAAGGTCCTGGGGATTGCCATCAATCCTGAGCTAAACCTTAGAAAAGAGCCTCTGTGCAGGGGAACACCTCCTACCCCACTACATTCCCCAACCCTGCCCCCAAACCCTTTCTCAAGTCAGCAGATGAGCCATCTTCAATATCTGATTAAAGGAACAAAGTAAGAATTTGACTTTGTGTTCCTCCTTCATCAAAAAGATATACTGCGTTTTTTTTGTTGTTTTTTTTATTTCCTTCATATATCCGTGATGAAAACTGTAGATCACCTTTGTGTATGTACCTTTGTGATGCCTTCATTCCTCCTAAGTGTTTTCCAGTAGTAAGATCATCCAGTTTCCATTTTCATTTCATCTGTAAGACTTAAGCTATCAGATATTCTCAAAGGACTACAAACCACACTTACCAAGGATTTTATCTTCTTAATTCTAAAATCCGAATAAGAAAAACACAATTCTTTATACTCCTCTCGCTTCAGCTTGCCTCAGAGTGGAGAGCGGAGTTGGCACTTTTATTGTTAGTGAAGTAGTGTGTATATTTGCCAGAAAAGTAAGGGAAAACATTTTGCACGATATGAAAAGCATACTTAGTGATGCACGTATAGTATATTGCTTACAAGATATGTTAATAAGCCAGCCACAAGGAAACTCTGACGAGATAATCATGTCTCTAATATGCTAATGAATTAGTTAATAAATCACCCTTAAGCTGTGAGCCCTTGTAGTGCAAAACTAATGCCATCTGGAAAAATACAAAAATTGGAACTTTGGAAACAGCCTTGGATTGTACTGCCATTTTCCCAGGACAGAAAAACTACAGCTTACCTCTCTGCTGATCTTTATCAGCAAAGTGCCTTCGAGACTAGCCACTGTGGGACTTTGGTTCCTTGGAGTTCCAGAACCTTTGCTGAATGCATACACCCCCCCACCCCCTCACCCCCCGCCCCCCCAGTAGCATTGGTAGCTGCTGGTCACTGCTCTCTAGAATCTTCTGGAACTTTCAACAGTGCCATACGGTGCCTAACCCCAAGGGTTAGGGTTAGATTTAGGGTTAGGGTTAGGGTTAGGGTTAGGGTTAGGGTTAGGGTTAGGGTTAGGCTTAGGGTTAGGGTTAGGGTTAGGGT
Source organism: Apodemus sylvaticus (assembly GCF_947179515.1). Lineage (NCBI taxonomy): Eukaryota > Metazoa > Chordata > Mammalia > Rodentia > Muridae > Apodemus > Apodemus sylvaticus. Next base: position 16,783,232 of record NC_067473.1, on the reverse strand, counting down.
TAGGGTTAGGGTTAGGGTTAGGCTTAGGGTTAGGCTTAGGGTTAGGGTTAGGGTTAGGGTTAGAGTTAGGGTTAGGCTTAAGGTTAGGGTTAGGGTTAGGGTTAAGGTTTGGAATTCCAGCTGAAGGAATTCCAATAGGATACATGTTGAGAGTACTCTCACTCAAGAGAATTCCTCATCTGAAGGCTGCAGCATTTCTGGCCCAACCATTTCCTGATTGATGTGGTATGTGTTTCCCTGAGACTACTCTATTATGACACAGTGTTGTAAGGATATGAGATTACCATAATTTTTATAATATCATGGTAGTGTAATGAGTGTTTGTGTTTATAAACTGAGTACATTAAAATTTTGTCAGACAATATCACTGCCCTTTTAATAGACTTAAATTGAATCTCTGGATTTTTATGGTAGAAATTAGTTATACCTACTTTAATCTTGGTAGTGATTCAATCTTGCTGCTGTCTTAATTTTACCTACTCTAATTTACAGTCTATCTGCTCTTAGATGGTTTTGTAAGGCCTGGAAATTAGTGAGACCGAGCTTCTAACTCCCATCCCCACTTTTTTTTATTATTTATTTATTTGCCACTGCAGCTATGAGTAATCAGGTTGATTTGATGCCCACTTTTTGAAGGACTTTAGGGATTAAACTCTTTAGAGGGAATTGTTAGGCAGGTAATTAATATATTAACAGACTCAATGGTCTATTAATATTAAGATCATTAGCACTAGAATTCTCCCTCATAACTCCTAGCATTGATGACTAGAACCATAGGACTCTATTAACTGTTTAGAGAAATGTGGCTTGATTCATATCTTTAAAAGTAGAAGGACACATAACATTCTGAACCACCTAGAAAGTCATTAATTGACACCTATTTAAAACTGGTTTAAAGAGCCTTAACTCTTATGAGGCAACTCAAACAGATCAGTCAGTCAACTGGGCAGGGCATGCCCCTCAGAGTATCGGAAGTAGTATAAAATAACCATCAACAATCTTCATAGCCAAAATCTGTTCTTCCTTGTTGGAAATGTTCTGCTTTGCAATGGCTTTTTTGGTCATGGCACTCTCTCATCCCTAGAGAGTACTTCATTGTACTTTTCAGTAAATTCTGCCTATCTTCAACATTAAATTCTACGTGTTTCATTTGAATTAAGGACTGAGAACCTAAGGAAACACTAGAAAGAGATCCTGGTGACAGCTCATTTCCAAATAGACATAAAAATGAATCAATTCTACTTTTGGCTTCTGGACAGAAATTTCAATTTTGGTGATGAGTTTGATAGAAAAAGCTACCATTGTTTCACAATAACATTGGATCCTGTAAGATCTAAAAGTTATTGGTGTCAAGTTATACCAAATATATTACTACTCAGTGCACCTACAAGTTCCAAGTGTAAGATCAGAGCAGGGAATCTTATATGAAATTTCCCATCTTCAATCAAGCACTTATCACCACTATCACTATTGTAGCCTCAAATCCTTCACCACATTTGTGTCAGTATTCTCAAGCAGTGATCCCTGGTTTCTATATTGGTGACTAAGTTTTCTAGGAATAAACTAAACTATCCTTAGCCTTCTATAGTCATCTGTTCCATCACATTTCTCCTTTGAGTGGCTCATTTTGTTCTGATGGTGCCACAGTCCAACTTGGTTTTGTTTCTATTTGTTTGTTTGTTTGTTCCAATTCCCTAATGTAACATGGAGCTGCCACCTTCAACCCTAGCCTATCTTCCTGTAGTCAGAACTTCTGGAGGAGCTACTGCCTTTATCTAAGGTTCTCACAGTGAAATAGTTGGGAGTTCTCTAGCAAGATTTTAGGGATTATATTGTTCTTCAGGGGCTCACATGCTAAATATTTTGTCCCATGCTGATGGTATACAATTTTGAAAATTCTGGATAATTTAAGAAGTATAGCCTAGTTGGGGGAACTAGATTACTAACAACTTTGTTGACTGTATCTTGTCTGAGGTCTGTCCTTCTTCCTTGGTCTCTTTCTGTTTCCTGTCCAGCACGCTGTTAAGAACCCACTCCACCACATTTTTCACCGCAAGCCCAAATCCTCTGACTTGTTTATGTCACTTGTTTTACCACTATGGCAGGAAAACTAACCAACACAAAGTACTAGGGTAGGTTTTGTACTCATTGTTACATCTGACCTTAAAGCTTTAGAAGTAAACAATAGGATACAGGGAATTTATTTATTTATTTTTGTTTGGTTTGTTGGTTTGTTTTTGTTTTATGGACACAGAGTTTCTTTGTGCAGTCTTTGCTGTCCTAAATCTAGCTCTGTAGATCAGGCTGGACTTGAATTCACAGAGTTCATCCTACCTCTGCCTCTAGAGAACTGTGTTTAAAGGCATTCAACAACAACAACAACAACAACAACAACACTCAGCTAGAAATTTATTCTTTTTTTATGACATAACAATATTATTTGGCTCATTAAGCCATATGATTTTTTGCAATTTAAAAAATATTATTAATTAATTATTTTATTCATTTACTTCCTAATGTTGCCCTCATCCTGGTCCCCCTCTCTGAGTTCTTTCCCCCATTCCCCTTTCCCTTCACATCTGAGAGGGTGTCCTCCTCCAGGTACCCCACGACCATGGGGCAGCCCATCTCTACAGGATTAAGCGTAGCCTCTCTTACTGAGGCCAGATAAGGCAGCCCTTTCCTTTCTTAGGTGCCCTAGGCCTTTTTCCTTCCATGTTTTTTTTTTTGTATACAATGATTTTATTCAGTAAATATGCACATTAATATACTTTCTTCATGTGTCTTTAAAAATTTTTTTTAATTTTAAAAAAACTTAATTTTTTTCTTTTTTATTAGATATTTTCTTTCTTTACATTTCAAATGTTATATCCTTTCCTCTTTTTCCCCCTCTGAAAACCCCCTGTCCCATTCTCCCTCCCCCTGTGCATTAACACACCCACTCCCACTTCCCTGTCTTGGCATTCCCATACACTGGGGCATCCAGCCTTCATAGGACCAAGGGCCTCTCCTCTCATTGATGTCCAGACAAGGCCATCCTCTGTGAAATATGCATCTGGAGCCATGGGTCCCACCACGTATACTCTTTGGTTGGTGGTTTAGTCTCTGGGAGCTCTTGACTACTGGTTAGTTCATATTGTTGTTCTTCCTATGGGGCTGGCTGCAATTACCATCAGTTCCTTGGGTCCTTTCTCTAGCTCCTCCATTAGGGACCCTGTGCTTAGTCCAATAGTTGACTGTAAGCATCCACTTCTGCATTTGTCAGGAACTGGCAGAGGCTCTCAAAAACAGCCCTATCAGGCTCCTGTCAGCAAGCACTTGTTGGCATCCACGATAGTGTCTGGGTTTCGTAACTGTATATGGGATGGATCCCCAGGAGAGAGAGTCTTTGGATGGACGGCCTTTCCTTCAGTTTGTGCTCCACACTTTGTCTATGAATCTCCTCCCTTGGGTACTTTGATCACTCTTCTAAGAAGGACCAAAGTATCTACATTTTGGTCTTCTGTCTTCTAAAGCTTCAGGTGGTCTATGAATTGTATTTTGGATACTCAGAACTTCTAGGCTAATATCCACTTATCAGTGAATGGATACCATATATGTTCTTTTGTGATTAGGTTACCTCACTCAGGATATTTTCTAGTTCCATCCATTTGCCCAAGAATATCATGAATTCCTTGTTTTTAATAGCTGAGTAGTAATGGAGTACTACTGTAAATGTGAAAATGTAAAACCTTTTCTGTATCCATTCCTGTGTTGAAAGACATCTGGGTGCTTTCAAGCTTCTGGCTAATATAAATAAGGCTGCTGTGAACATAGTAGAGCATGTTCCTTATTACACGTTGGAGCATCTTCTAGGTATATATGCCCAGGAGTGGTATAGCTGGGTCCTCAAGTAATAATAGTCTGATTTTCAGAGGAACCGCCAAATTGATTTCCAGAGTAGTTGTACCAACTTGCAATCCCACCAACAATGAAGGATTGTTCCTCTTTCTCCACCTCCTTGTGAGCATGTGTTCTTACCTGGGCTTTTGGTCTTAGCCATTCTGACTGAAGTGAGGTAGCTCACTTCTCAGAGTTATTTCGATTTGCATTGCCCAAATGAATAGGGATCGTGAACATTTCTTTAGGTGTTTCTTGGCCATTTGGTATTCCTCAGTTGAGAATTCTGTTTAGCTCTGTCCCCATTTTTAATAGGGTTATTTGGTTCTCTGGAGTCTAACTTCTTGACTTCTTTGCATATATTGAACATACGCCTTCTATCAGATGTAGGATTGGTAAAGATCTTTTCCCAATCTGTCGACTGCCGTTTTGTCCTATTGACATTATCCTTTGCCTTACAGAAGATTTGCAATTTTAGGAGGTCCCATTTGTCAATTCTTGATCTTAGAGCATAAGCTGTTTGTGTTCTATTGAGGAATTTTTCTCCTGTGCCCATGTGCTTGAGACTATTCCCCATTTTCTTTTCTATTAGTTTCAGTGTATGTGGCTTTATGTGAAGATCTTTGATCCACTTGGACTTGAGCTTGGACTTGGACTAGAGCTACTTGGACTTTGTACAAGGAGATAAGAATGGCTCAATTTGCATTCTTCTACATGCTAACAGTTGAACCAGCACCATTTATTGAAAATTCAGTCCTCTTCCACTGGATGGTTTTAGATCCTTTGTCAAAGATCAGTGAGTATATGAGTGTGGGTTCTTTTTTGGGTCTTCAATTCTATTGCATTGATCTATCTTGCCTGTCTCTGTATCAATACGATGCAGTGTTGTTGTTGTTGTTGTTGTTGTTATTTTTTGTTTTGTTTTTGTTTTTTTATCACCATTGCTCTGTAGTACAGCTTGATGTCAGGGATGGCAGTTCCCTCAGAAGTTCTTTTATTGTTGAGATAGTTTTGCAACCTCAGTTTCTTGTTATTCCAGATGAACTTGGAAATTGTTCTTCCTAACTCTATGAAGAGTTGAGCTGTAATTTGATTGGACTGTATTGAATCTGTAGATTTCTTTCAGCAAAATAGCCATTTTTACTATATTAATCCTACAAATCCATGAGCATGATTGATCTTTCTATCTTCTGGGATCTTTGATTTCTTTCTTCAGAGACTTGAAGTTCTTGTCATACAGATCTTTACTTGCTTAGTTAGAATCACACCAAGATATTTTATATTATTTGTAGCTATTGTGAAAGGTATCATTTCATTAATTTCATTCTTATCCTGTTTATCCTTTGAGTAGAGGATGGCTACAGATTTGTTTGAGTTAATGTTATATCTAGCCACTTTACTGAAGATATTTATCAGGTTTAGGAGTTCTCTGGTAGAATTTTTGGGGTCACTTAATTATACTATTATAAAATCTGCAAATAGTGATATTTTGACTTCTTCCTTTCCAAACTGTATCACTTTGACCTCCTTTTGTGGTCTAATTGCTCTGGCTAGGACTTTGAGTACTATATTAAATGAGTATGGAGAGAATGGACAACCTTGTCTAGTGCCTGATTTAAGTTGGATTGCTTCAAGTGTCTCTCCATTTAGTTTGATGTTTGACTGCTGGTTTGCTGTATATTGCTTTTACTATGATTAGGTATGGGCCTTGAATTCCTGATCTTTCAGTACTTTTATCCTGAAGGGGTATTGGATTTTATCAAATGCTTTCTCAGCATCTAATGAAATGATAATATGTTTTTCTTTTTCTCTGAGTTTGTTTATATAGTGGATTATATTGATGGATTTCCTTATATTGAAACATCCCTGTATCCCAGGATGAAGCCTACTTGATCATGATGGATGATCATTTTGATGTGTTCTTTGATTCGGTTCACGAGAATTTTATTGAGTATTTTTGCATCAATATTTATAAGGGAAATTGGTCTGAAGTTCTCTTTCTTTGTTGGGTCTTTGCAGTTTAGGTATCAGCATAATTGTGGCTTCATAGAACTAACTGGGTAGTGTTCTTTCTGTTTCTATGTTGTGGAATAATTTGAAGCATATTGGTATTGAGTCTTCTTGGAAGGTCTGTTAGAACTCTGTACTAAATTCATCTGCTTCTGGGCTTTTACTGGTTGGGAGACTATTTTTCTATTTCTTTAGGGGTTATAGGATATTTTAGATAGTTTTTCTGATCCTGATTTAACTTTGGTACCTGGTTTCTGTCTAGAAAATTGTCCTTTTCATTCAGATTTTCCAGTTTTTTTTTTTTTTTTTATTATTTTTAAGTATAGTCTGTTGTAGTAGAATCTGGTGATTTTTTTTTTAATTTCCTCAGTATCTGTTGTTATGTCCCGCTTTTCATTTCTGATTTTGTTAGTCTGGATACTGTCATTGTGCCTCCTGGTTAGTATGGGTAATGGTTTATCTGTCTTGTTGATTTTCTCAAAGGACCAGCTCCTTGTTTCATTGATTCTTTGTATAGATCTTTTTGTTTCTACTTGTTTGATTTCAGCCCTCAGTTTGATTATTTCCTGCCATCTACTCCACTTGGGTATATTTGCTTCACTTTGCTCTAGAGACTTCAGATATGCTGTCAAGCTGCTAGTGTATGCTCTTTTCAGTTTCTTTTTGGAGGCAGTGTGATCTATGAGTTTTCCTCTTAGTACTGCTTTCATTGTGTTCCATAAGTTTGGGTATGTTGTGGCTTCATTTTCATTAAATTCTAAAATGTCTTTAATTTCTTTATTTCTTGCTTGACCAAGTTGTCGAGTAGAGTTTTGCTTGCCTTCCATATATATTTGGGCTTTCTATTGTTTTGTTGTTGTTGTTGTTGTTGTTGTTGTTGTTACTGAAGAACATCCTCAGTCTGTGATGATCTGATAGAATGCATGGGATTATTTCAGTCTTCTTATATCAGTTGAGGCCTCTTTGTGACCAATTAAATGATTGATTTTGGAAAAGATACCATGAGGTGCTGAGAAGAAGGTATATTCTTTTGTTTTAGGATAAAATGTTCTATAGATATATGTTAAATCCATTTGGTTCATAGCTTCTGTTAGTTTCACTGTGTCTCTGTTTAATTTTTGTTTCCATGATCTGTACATTGATGAGAGTGGGATGTTGAAGTGTCCCACTATTATGGTGTGAGTTGCAATGTGTGCTTTGAGCTTTAGCAAAGTTACTTTCATCAATGTGGGTGCCCTTGCATTTGGAGCATAGATGTTTAGAATTGAGAGTTCTTCTTGGTTGATTTTACCTTTGAGGAGTATGAAGTGTCCTTCAATATTTTTTTAATAACTTTAGATTGAAAGTCAATTTTGTTTGATATTAGAATAGCTACTCAAGTTTGTTTCTTGGGACCATTTGCTTGGAAAATTGTTTTCCATCCTTTTACTCTGTGGTAGTGTCTGTCTTTGTCACTTAGGTGGGTTTCCTGTATGCAGCAAAATGTTGGGTTTTGTTCACACATCCAGTCTGCTAGTCTATGTCTTTTTATTGGAGAAATGTTCCATTGATGTTAAGATATATTAAGGAAAAGTGATTGTTGCTTCCTGTTATTTTTGTACTTAGAGGTGGAATTATGTTTGTGTGGCTATCATCATTTTGATTTATTAACAGAAGATTATTGCCTTGCTATTTCTAGGGTGTGGTTTCTCTCCTTTTTGGAGTTTTCCATTTATTATCCTTTGAAGGGCTGGATTTGTGGAAAGATATTACATAAATTTGGTTTTGTCATATAATATCTTGGATACTCAATATATGATAATTGAGAGTTTTGCTGGATATAGTAGCCTGGCCTGGCATTTGTGTTGTTTTAGGGTCTGTATGATATCTGCCCAAGATCTTCTAGCTTTCTCTCTCTGGCAAGAACTCCAGAATAATTCTGATAGGTCTATATTACTTGATCTTTTTCCCTAACTGCTTTTAATATTCTTTGTTTTGTGCATTTGGTGTTTTGATTATTATGTGACAGGAGGAATTTCTTTTCTGGCCCAATCTATTTGAAGTTCTGTAGGCTTCTTGTATGCTTATGGGTATCTCTTTGTTTAGGTTAGGGAACTTTTCATCTATAACTTTGTTCAAGATAATTACTGGCCCTTTAATTTGGAAATCTTTGCTCTCTTCTATACCTATTATCCTTAGGTTTGGTCTTCTCATTTTTGTCCTGGATTTCCTAGATGTTTTAGGTTCAAAGCATTTTGCCTTTTGCATTTTCTTTGACTGTTGTGTCAATGTTTTCGATGGTATCTTCTGCACCTGAGATTCTCTCTTCTATCTCTATTCTGTTGGTGATGCTTTCATCTATGACTCCTGATCTCTTTCCTAGGTTTTCTATCTCCAGAGTTGTCTCCAGTTGTTATTTCTCTATTGTTTCTACTTCCATGTTTAGATCCTGAATGGTTTTGTTCAATTCCTTCACTTGTTTGGTTGTGATTTCCTGTCATTCTTTACATTATTTTTGCTTTTCCACTTTAAGGGCTTCTACTTGTTTACCTGTGTTCTCCTGTGTTTCTTTAAGGGAATTATTTATGTAATTTATGTCCTGTGTTAGCTCTCTTCTGGTAGGGCCTGTACACAGAGGGCTGTGAAATAGCCCCCCAACTCCTGGGTGCAGACATCAACCTTAAGAATCCTGTCACAGCTGCTCCACTACTCTTGCACCCTGTGTGCTCTTGGCTGGTCTTCCTTAGACAGTCACTGGAGAGAAAAAGCTGATCCCACCTCAGAGCCCCAGAACCAGAGCACTCCCTGGAGACCAGGTCTCCCCTGGCAGGACCCAGGCACAAAGGGCTATAGAATAGCCCCTGGCTCCTGGGTCTAGAAATTTATTCTTGACACTAAAGAATTTCTTTGCTCTAAAGAAATTTACTGTGGAGTAATCTTGCTTGATTACCACTATATATGGATCAAAGTGAATTCAAACCATATCTGAAATAATCATTGGTTTATATCCATGAATTGTACATTGGTGGTTAAAACTACCATCTATTCATGAGTTGCACATGAGTGGATGGATTCAGCTAATTTTAAAAACTATTTTTAAAAGTTGAGATACAAATTGGTACAACCAGGCTGGAAATCAGTCTGGCGGTTCCTCCAAATCTGGGCACCTCACTTCCACAAGATCCTGCTGTACCACTCCTGGGCATATACCCAGAAGATTCCCCAGCATGTAATAAGGATACATGTTCCACTATGTTCATAGCAGCCCTATTTATAATTGCCAGAAGCTGGAAAGAACCTACATATCCCTCAACAGAAGAGTGGATGCAAAAAATGTTCTATATATACACAATGGAGTACTATTCAGCCATTAGAAACAATGAATTCATGAAATTCATAGGCAAATGGATGGAGCTAGAGAACATCATACTAAGTGAGCTAACCCAGACTCAAAAGATGAATCATGGTATGCACTCACTAATAAGTGGATATTAACCTAGAAAACTGGAATACCCAAAACATAATCCACACATCAAATGAGGTACAAGAAGAACGGAGGACTGGCCCTTTGTTCTGGAAAGACTCAGTGATGCAGTATAGGGCAAAACCAGAACAGGGAAGTGGGAAGGGTTGGGTGGGAAAACAGGGGGAGGGAAGGGGGCTTATGGGACTTTCGGGAGTGGGGGTCTAGAAAAGAGGAAATTATTTGAATTGTAAATAAAAATATATCGAATAAAAAAAAAGTTGAGCTCATGTTTCACATAGAAAGAACATTTTAGATGGTATTCTTAAGCAATAGAGCATATACATTTTACCAAAAATGTGTAATTCTGTACATATATTTCAGAGATTAATATGTGTAAATTATTTCAAATAATATTGTTCTGTGTAAGAACAAATATTTTCAGATTTTATCACTCACTGAGGATCCTCAAATATTCTTGGGGGAGTGGTGGGCAACTATATCACTCAAGATTCAGCCTGTCTTGTAACATCTCTTTAAAATTACTTATTAATTTTGATTGAATTAAACTTTCCACAAGACTTTTTTCCCATATCCAAAATTGTTAGTTAAAATTAATCACAAATCAAAATACTTTTTAATATAATGGTGATAGAACATGATCTAATCATTCTAAGTATTCAAATTTCACCTTGAGAAAGTGAAAGAAGAAAATAGGAAGAGAAGTGCTAAACCCTCATAGAAATTGTGCTCTAATTTTGGAGTATACAATATATTTAAATTTCATATTTTTTTACTTTCCTGTGCATATTTTCTAATAAACATTGAGGAATATTGTTACTAAAAAAGTAAACTCTTACTTTTATTAAGATACGAATACAGTATAATTTCCTGCCTTGGCATTAGTAGGATGTTGAAGTAACAATTAACAATTTAATACTCCATTGCTCTGTTCCATGCCACACATCTGTTCTTGGGCTTTTGTCAAACTACAGGACAATTTAGAAGAACTATGTTTTATGTAGAACTTTAAAGAAAATGCAAGAATAATATTATATCATGTCCAATTATTTCAAGAATGTTTACCTCCTGCTGGGGCAAACCCAATAGCAATTTAGTTTTGCTCAAGGCAATATGTGGAGTCTTTATTTGTTTAAGTTGCATTTAAAATAGATCTCTCTGTTTAAAATGCCATATCAAAGATGTTGTGGCTCATTAACTCAATGCCATATTAGATTTAAACAGAAACATTGTTTTTCAATTAACCTATAGATTTTAGATAACTGCCTACAATTCATTTGGAATTCAAGAAAATTGCATGCTTTTACAATGTTTGTTTTTATTTTTGGGTGAATGCATTTCTTCTGTCAGTGTCTCTTTTCCCTCTCTTGTTATGCTATAGGCATGAACTCTAATAGTTCTTCTTAGGTTCACTCTCCCACATAGGTTCTGGAATACTTTGGTGGCTTCTAAATCAGACTTGGCAGACATGTAAAGAGACCTTCTAGGTCTGGACAACATCTCCTCTGGGGCACTGGTTTAAAGAAGCAAATTGAAAATGAAAAGTCATTGTATGTTACAAGGAAGAAAATAGAAAAATGTTTGCAAGTGACATATTATAAAAACACAGTAAGCTATATTTATTTGTGATGTACTGAGAGTACCATGTTTTACTTTGCTGAAAACTATAGTTAATTCAAGGATACATGTGTCACACATGGGTTGCTGTTTTTCAAAATGCTTGTGATAGAATACATTTCAGTTCTAAAACTTGACTTTACAAAATTTAAACCTCCGTTATTCAGATGATCCTGAGATGTTTGCTGTTTCTTAGCCTTGCAGAACAGGTTATGTATCTTTGTCTAGTAGGCAGAGAGGAGAGAAAAAATAAGAGAAGAAGAAAGAGACATAGAGGCAGAGAGACAAACAGGGACAGAGACACATACAGAGACAGAGAGACAGACAGGAACAGAGAAAGGTAATGAAGAAAACACATATATTTCACTTCATCCCCAGGTGATTTAATGCATTTTACGGAAGAATGGATGGCTGCTATCAAATGATGGCAAGCTTTAACAATACTTGTTCTGTCCATCATAAGGCATAGGAAATGTGCATCAGCAATGAGCAGGAGGCACTAGAAACAGACTAGCTGGTATACTTCTCAATCCTGCAGTAACACATCTACCAGAAGGAAGTACCAATTTCAGAACTGTAACAATATGATAGCATATTCTAAAACCCTAAAAGGAAGATCTATGTAAAGCAAATTATGGGTAAAATAGAGAGCAAATGTAGAACATAGCCTGGATGGTATCATACAGTTCAACTAATAAACCGAATTAAAACAGATAAAAAACTGTAGCATAATATTTTTGATAATATGAGTCAACTTTTGATGCAATTGAGATACTCAAAGTTTAGCTATTCAAACTATACAGACATTCTGTGCCAAGAAATTCAACATAATACTGAAAGGTGAATGTTTTTTTCATTTTGATTTACATATATATAATTTTCTATATTCTTTGTTTACATTTCAAATGATTTCTCCTTTCCCTGTTCCCCCCTCCCCATATGTCCCATAAATTTTCTTCTCTCCATCCATTCTCCAATCACCTCTCTTCTTTTTCTCTGGTACTCCCCTCAATGCTAGATCAATCCTTTCCAAGATAGGGACTCTCTCCTTACTTCTTCATGGGAGTCATTGGTTATGCTAACTGTGCCTTGGGTATTCAGATCTTCTGGGCTAATTAATACCCACTTATTAGAGATTGCATTCCATGTGTATTCTTTTGTGATTGTGTTACCTCACTTAGGATGTTATTTTCCAGATCCAACCATTTGCCTAAAAATTTCATGAATTCATTGTTTTTAATTGCTGAGTAGTATTCCATTGTGTAAATATACCACATTTTCTGTATCCGTTCCTCCATCGAGGGACATTTGGGTTCTTTGAAGCTTCTGGCTATTATAAATAAGGCTGCTATGAACATAATGCCCTTATTGCATGCCAGTGACTCCTTTGAATATATGCCCAGGAGAGGTATAGCAGGGTCCTCCTGAAGTGTCATGTCCAGTTTTCTGAGGAACCACCAGATTGACTTTCATAGTGGTTGTACCATCTTACAACCCCACCCGCAGTGGAGGAGTGTTCCTCTTTCTCCACATCCTCGCCAACACCTGCAGTCTCCTGAGTTTTTAACCTTAGCCATTCTGACTGGTCTGAGGTGAAATCTCAGGGTTTTTTGACTTGCAATTCCCTAGTGACTAATGATGTTGAACATTTTTTAAGGTGCTTCTCAGCCATCTGAATTTCTTCAGGTGAAAATTCGTTATATCCCAGTTTTTAATAGGGTTATTTGGTTTCCTGGGGTCTAAATTCTTGAGTTTTTTGTATATATTGGATATTAGCCCTCTATCAGATGTAGGGTTGTTGAAGATCTTTTCCCAATGTGTTGGTTGCTGTTTTGTCCTTTTGACAGTGTCCTTTGCCTTACAGAAACTTTGTAATTTTATGAGGTCCCATTTGTCAATTCTTGATCTTAGAGTATAAGCTATAGGTGTTCAGTTCAGGAACTTTTCCCCTGTGCCCATGTTCTCAAGATTTTTCCCCAGTTTCTTTTCCATTAGTTTCAGTGTGTCCGGTTTTATGTGGAGGTCCTTGATCCACTTGGAGTTGAGTTTAGTACAAGGAGATAAGAATGGATCAATTCCCATTTTTCTGCATGCTGAACTCCAGTTGAACCAGCACCATTTGTTGAAAAGGCTATCTTTTCTCCACTGGATGTTTTCAGCAACTTTGTTGAAGATCAAGTGACCATAGATGTGTGGATTCATTTCTGGGTCTTCAATTCTACTCCATTGGTCCACTTACCTGTCACTGTATCAATACCATGCAGTTTTTAACACTATTGCTCTCTAGTATTGCTTGAAGTCTAGGATATTGATTCCCCCAGAAGTTCTTTTACTGTTGAAAATAGTTTTAGCTATCCTGGGTTTTTTGTTATTCCAGATGATATTGGGAATTGCTATTTCTAACTCTGTGAAGAACTGAGTGGGAATTTTGATGGGGATTGCATTGAATCTGTAGATTGCTTTTGTCAAAATGGCCATTTTAAGTATATTAATCCTTCCAATCCATGAGCATGGAAGAATTTTCCATTTTCTGAGGTCTTCTTCAATTTCCTTCTTCAGTGACCTGAAGTTCTTGTCCTATAGATCTTTCACTTGTTTGGTTAGAGTCACACCAAGATACTTTATATTGTTTGTGGCTATTGTGAAGGGTGTCATTTCCCTAACTTCTTCTCAGCCTGCTTATCCGTTGAGTATAGGAAGGAAGCTGATTTGCTTGAGTTGATTTTATAACCAGTCACTTTGCTGAAGTTGTTTATCAGCTGTAGGAGTTCTCTGGTGGAATTTTTTGGATCACTTAAGTATACTATCATGTCATCTGCAAATAGTGATAATTTGATTTCTTCTTTTCCAATTTGTATCCCTTTGACCTCCTTATGTTGTCTAATTGTTCTAGCTAGAACTTCAAGTACTATATTGAAAAGATATGGAGAGAGAGAGGACAGCCTTGTCTAGTCCCTGATTTTAGTGAGATTGCTTCAAGTTTCTCTCCATTTAGTTTGATGTTGGCTACCAGTTTGCTGTATATTGCTTTAACTATGTTTAGATATGGGCCTTGAATTCCTGTACTTTCCAAGGCTTTTAGCATGAAAGGATGATGAATATTGTCAATTGCTTTTTCACCATCTAATTAAATGATCATATGGTTTTTTTCTTTGAGTTGGTTTATGTAGTGGATTGCATTGATGGATTTCCTTATATTAAACCATCCCTGCTTCCATGGGATGAAGCCTACTTGATCATGGTGGATGATCGTCAATATGTGTTCTTAGATTCTGGTTGGAAAGAATTTTATTTAGTATTTGTGCCTCGATATTCATAAGTGAAATTGGCCTGAAGTGTTCTTTCTTTGTTGGATCTTTGTGTGGTTTTGGTATCAGCATAATTGTGCCTTCGTAGAAAGATTTGGGTAGTGTTCCTTCTGTTTCTATTTTGTGGAATAGTTTGAAGAGTATTGGTGTTCGGTCTTCTATGAAGGTCTGATAGAATTCTGCACTGAAGCCATCTGGTCCCGTGCTTTTTTTGGTTAGGAGACTTTCTATCACCCCTTTTATTTCTTTAGGGGTTATGGGACTACTTAGATGATCTATTTGATTTTGATTTAATTTTGGTGTCTGATGTCTGTCTAGGAAACTGTCCATTTCTTCCAGATTCTCCAATTGTGTTGAGTATAGACTTTTGTAGTAGGATCTGATGATTTTTTGAATTTCCTCAGTTTCTGCTGTTACTTCTCCCTTTTCATTTCTAGTTTCGTTAATCTTGATACTGTCTCTGTGCCCTTTGGTTAGGCTGGCTAAGGGTTTATCTATCTTGTTGATTTTCTCAAAGAACCAGCTCATGGTTTTGTTGACTCTTTGTATGGTTCGCTTTGTTTCCACTTGATTGATTTCAGCCCTGAGTTTGATGATTTCCTGCCTTCTACTCTTCCTTCTTTTTGTTCCAGGGCTTTCAGGTGTATTATTAAGCTGCTAGCGTATGCTCTCTCCATTTTCTTTTTGGAGGCACTCAGGGCTATGAGTTTTCCTCTTAACACTGCTTTCATCATGTCCCATATATTTGGGTATGTTGTGCCTTCATTTTCATTAAATTCTATAAAGTCTTTGATTTCTTTCTTTATTTCTTCCTTGACTAAGATATCATTGAGTAGAGTATTGTTCAGTTTCCATGTGTATGTGGGCTTTCTGTTGTTTTGTTGCTATTGAAGACCACTTTTACTTCATAGTGATCTGATAGGAGGCATGGGATTAGTTCGATCTTCTTATATTTGTTGAGGTCTGTCTTGTGACCAATTATATGAGGTGCTGAGAAAAAGGTATATTTTTTGCTTTAGTATAGAATGTTATATATATATATATATATATATATATATATATATATATATATATATATATATATAAAATATAATTGGTCCAAAGCTTCAATTAGTATCACTGTGTCCCTGCTCAATTTCTGTTTTCGTGATTGGTCCATTGAGGAAAGTGCAGTGTTGAAGTCACCCACAATTATTGTGTTAGGTGCAATGCGTGCATTGACCTTTAGTAAAGTCTCTTTTATGAATGAGGGTGCCCTTGCATTTGGAGCATAGGTGTTCAGGATTGAGAGTTCTTCTTGATGTAGTTTTCCTTTGACCAGCAAGAAGTGTCCCTCAGAGTTTCTTTTGATGACTTTGGGTTGAAAGTTAATTTTATCTGATATTAGAATGGCTACTCTGGCTTGTTTCCTGAGACCATTTGCTTGTAAAATTGTCTTCCAGCCTTTTACTCTAAGGTAGTATTTGTCTTTGACACTGAGGTGAGTTTCCTGTATGCAGCAAAATGTAGAGTCCTATTTATGTATCCAGCCTGTTAGTCTATCTCTTTATACTGGGGAATTGAGTCCATAGAAGTTAAGAGACATTAAGGAATAGTGATTATTACTTCCTATCATTTTTTATGTTATTTTTTAAATTTAATTGGTTATCTTTTTTTGGGTTTGATGAAAGAAGGTTACTATCTTGCTTTTTCCAGGGTGAAGTTTCCCTCTTTGTATTGGTGTTTTCCTCCTCCTATCCTTTGTAGGGCTGGGTTTGTGGAAAGTTATTGGGTAAACTTGGTTTTGTCATGGAATATCTTAGTTTCTCCACCTATGAGGATTGAGAGTTTTGCTGGGCATAGTAGTTTTGGCTGGCATTTCTGTTCTCTTAGAGTCTGCAAGAGATCTGCCCAGGATCTTCTAGCTTTCGTAGACTCTGGTGAGAAGTCTGGTGTAATTCTGATAGGTCTTCCTTTATTTGTTACTTGGCCTTTTTCTATTACTGCCTTTAATATTCTTTCTTTGTTCATTACATTTGGGGTTTTGATTATTATGTGACGGGAGGTATTTCTGTTCTGTTCCAGTCTGTTTGGAGTTCTGTAGGCTTCTTGTATATTCATGGGCATCTCTCTCTTTAGGTTAGGGAAGTTTTCTTCCATAATTTTATTGAAGATATTTGCTGGCCCTTTAAGTTGTGAATCTTCACTCTCATCTATGCCTATAATCCTTAGGTTTGGTCTTCTCATTGTGTCCTGGATTTCCTGGATGTTCTGGGTTACAAGCTTTTTGCATTTTGATTTAAATATATAAATTTTGCCTTAGATTTTTATCTCTCTGAAGAGTAGGATTGTGTGTTTGTCTTGATGACAGATCGCATTTACTATAGCTGTCAGCCCTTGTAGAGAACTAGATACATAAAAATTGTAAGGAAATATATACGTATTCAGTGGCATTTATAGTGTCCCCCCCAAAAATGAACTTAAAGGGCAATCAGGAAAGAGGCCTATAAAATGGAATGGATATGCCTTATTTAACACATTGAAAATGAAACATCTTTGTATGAAAGTCCAATTATGTCCCAGTGATATGAACATCTAGTCTTACAGTGTAGTCCTCAATGGAGAGCCTTTTCCTAGCTCAGACTGCAGTGGAGTTATCTTCTTACCATAGCCTCTTATGATTCTCTCAGGCTTGTCTCTTATGTGCTACACATCATGCTGAGGCTGTTTCGCTTTGGTGCTGCATTTGTTGCACCAGAAACCTGTTGCAGTCTCCTGCAGCCACTCCTGACTTCTGGAACTCATTGGACTTCTGATAGCAGTATGTCTGTAATGGATATTTTATCACTTTGGTCTTCACAATTCTCTTTTACTATTATCTATAATCAAAGGATAACAGAAGGTACCTGTACAGTGCTCAATTATCAAAAAGAAAGCCAATCTTATGCCATATATATATATATATTTATGTATATATGTATATAAATATTTATATATTTATGAAGAATGCTTTTAAAGGGGAAAATCATTTTCATTGTTGTTGTTGATTTCTCAAAGGAATGACCAAAATATTCACTGAGTGTTAAACGACTCTTTCTTGAACCTCTCTTGCCAAGAAATTCATTGACCCCTGATTATAGCTCTGAAGTGTGTTTCACAACATGAAATGATACTCTTTAAAATAATATTTGTTCTGGAGTGAAGAATCAGAAACAGCTAATGTGATGGGAAGACTGGAGCAAGAGTTTCAACCCACTCCTCCTGGAGACACTTTCTTTATCAATTTGCAACTGAAATCTTGGCTAACTTGTGCAAATTTATTCCAGATATCTTAAATACTTTGAAATGCTTAATATAGCAACACACAATAACATTAAGCATATTTATCAGAATCACTTTGACAATTTTTTTCTCTAACCTTGCAACTCATTCTGGTTTTCTTCCTGGTCCCTTATTCAATAGGATTATACTCTTATCGCAGTCGGAGAACAGTTTTCCAAGAGGGTGAAGCTTTGCCATCAGACTGATGAGCTGTGAATGGTGTGGAAAAACAAAGGAACAGCTGGACAACTTCTTTCTGAGTCTGATGAGAAATTTGTCATGTTTTAGGCCAAGAATCTAGAGAAGCATAATACCCAGAATAGGGTCACTGAAAGGTTTAGGCCTGTTGTTTTTTTTAAATAAAAATATATAATTCCAAGAATGGATATAAGTGGTCTGGGCTTCATACCTGAACCTGGAGAATTGTCTTCAGATCCACCAGAAACATCACAGGTTTAACAAAGGATGACCACATGTCCTTATCACAATAGAGATTATAATGTTTGCTGGGTGCGAGGAGAAGGATGTTGGAGACAAGATGAAAAAGGAAACTACAAGATAAAACGATTGTAAGCTGGTAATTTCAAATGAAGGACTTTACTTATGTGGTGACTGAAGGAAGTCAGTAGGTTGATGAATTCCCACACTTTGGATTTTATTGGCAGCTGTCTCTTCCTTCACAGTGGTTACTGGTTTTAACTAGGGCTATGTATTGTTTACTGTTTCCTTTCCCATTATTAACTTTTTCCTGGTAAGCATTCAATTACTCAAAAAAAGGCATGAATGAATTTTTTTTGTTTTGTTCTAAAAATTTGGAAAATTTAATTTTTAACTTGAAACTGTTTGAAATAACAACCTTAAAATGCATTTTGAAAATATTTTCTTTGTCAATGTTATTCTATAAAAAAATTCTTCAAACTTGATGGGTGTGAAAAGAATTTAACTAGAGAGGATTTTAGGATTATCGAATTTATTGGGGGTAGAGGGAAAGGCTAATTGAAAGGAAAGATTATGACAAAAAGAGTCATATGAAAGGCTTCTACATAATAGCCTTATTGAAAAATGTGATTGAAATGATACTATAATTCATGTAGTCTGAAAGAAATAAGAAAGTGGGTCTGGAGTCCTTGTAGAAGTGGCTTGTTGTGAGCAGGCCAAACTTAACTATGGCTATATGAAAAGCTTTATAGTAACCCACCAGTTAGTAAGCTAATTTCAAAATTTAAGTTTAAGAAAATGAGATCAAATGGAGGTAATCTATATGGGTAAAAATACTGCTATAAGAAGACATTGTTTATTATACCGAAATTACAATGTAAGACTTGAAAACCTTGAAGACTTCATCCTTCCTCATGTGTTATAGGTCTGGGAAGCCCCAGGTGTCTCCAAAACAACACAGGCTGTTGTGATTGCCTTTGCATATCTGGCAAGTCCTGCTCGGCCATTACAGGGATAGCATGACATGGTTCTCAACTCTAGATCAGAACCAGCATGGTATAGGCCTCCACCATTGTTGATGTTTGCTGTGGGTATAAGGCATACACATACACAAACACAAACACAAACACACACATACACATACACATGCACACTCATACTCACAAACTATATGTGAATATATATGTATATATATAATTTTTATTTTATTTTAATTTATTTGTTTGTTGTTTTTAATCCATGTTCCTTCTTTAGGAAATGTTCTCCCTGCCAAGGTTAATGACCCCATGATAATTAAAAGCAGGACAGGTACAGGTGGCAAGGGTGTGTTTATGTCTTACCTTAAGACTGTGGGAAATGACTTGGAAAACATGAGTTCTAAAATATATAATTTCTCTACTATGCAAATTATCAGGATGCAATATGAATCATATAATGTTCTTCACAGATCTAAAAGAACAAAGGCAGTAGTACTAAGATCTAATTTGTCAGTAAAACACTAAGGAAGCACATAAAGATATTTAAGGAATGGTGACCACAGGGTAAGATCCCACCTAGCTAGGCTTTTGTTTTTGCTTACAGTGGCAGGCAGATTCCTGGGACAGAGGGAATTTAGGTACAGGACCAGGCATGGTAGTAATGGTAATTTCAGGGTGGGGTCACACCAGCGTGATTATTGTCTGAGCGTAACAAAGGCAGTTAAATCTCTGAATTCATCTTAAATATAAAAAAATAAAAAATAAATAAAATGTGCTTGTTGACTCTAAGAATAAGAGGCTAGTATCAAGGAATGCAGATTCATGGGATAATTGAAAGGGAACCAGGGGTAATGACTGAACTGATACTTAAAGGATTGGGATACAATATCAGAGAGTTTTTAGACTGCAAGAAAAAAAGCAGTCTCTTGAGAGAGCTACCTGGAGAGATGTCTTGAATAGAACATAGACTATCAGCTTATAACCCACAGTTTGACTTCAAGTTATTCTTTTCTGTTTCCAGACACCCCTTCCTCAGAACTGCTCTCCAAATGGATGCTATTATTTGGCATTTATCTACTATAAGTATAAGGAAAGTCTTTATTGTTGAAGAGAACACATAGTTTAATGGACAAATTAATCTCAAACCTACTCAGAAACTTCATACGTACTGGATAGTTTCATCATAGAAGAAAGAACTGAAGAGTCTTTTTTATTCCATTTTGTCTCTACTTGCCAATGGTTTATGGCCTACTTCCTGAGTATTTTGCTTCCACAGATGATCAGTCTGTCTGGATTGATATGAGGTGAGAAGCTTCAGTCTCCAGGTTAGTACCTCATAGCAAAATAGTTGGAGGCAAATTAGAGTGGTCTTTGTTCTACCTACATTTCTTTGGGTAGCTGGCCATTTGTAGGTTGCCATGCCCTAGGGATGATCCCACACACATATGCATATGGACAGCACTCACTGTACTCAAGGGTTGGTAAAACAACATTGGAGGACATGAAGTTGCCATGGAATTGTATTATAAGAAGCTGTGACAGGAGTAAGGCTAGGAGGATTGTGTGAAACCTGAGAAAATATTTCTTTCTTTCTTTCTTTCTCTCTCTCTCTCTCTCTCTCTCTCTCTCTCTCTCTCTCTCTCTCTCTCTCTCTCTCTCTTTCTTCCGAGACAGGGTTTCTCTGTATAGCCCTGGCTGTCCTGGGACTCACTCTGTAGACCAAGCTGGTCTCAAACTCAGAAATCTGCCTGCCTCTGCCTCCCAAGTGCTGGGATTAAAGGTGTGTGAAGCTGTGAATACTCAAGAAACAATTAGCATATCAAATGATTCCCATGAAGAAGGAAGGAGAGGGCCCAAGATCCTGGAAAGGCTTGATCCAGCATTGTAGGAAGTACCTGGACAGAGAAAAGGGAGGGGGTGCTTGGAGAATGGGTGGAGAAAAAAGGGCTTATGGCACATATGGGGAGGGGGGAACCGGGAAAGGGGAAAGCATTTGGAATGTAAACAAAGAATATAGAAAATTAAAAAAAAATATTTAAAAGAATAATATTAAGGTAGGAAATATTAAGGTAGGAAATGATTGGGAAAGATACCTGATATTGATGCTTGGCCTTTAAAGGTACACTTAGTTTTATACCAATATCAATATATCAATATATATGAATACACATGTTGTACACAGTGTTAGATCTCTTAGAATTCACCATGCCCAGTGAATGGTTTAATATATTCCAATTATTTCATCTGTGATATAGGTATTCATATTGCTTTCCCTTCCCTTCCCTTCCCTCCCCTTCCCTCCCTTCCCCTTCCCTTCCCTTCCCTTCCCTTCCCTTCCCTTTTGTTCCCTTTTCTTCCCTTCCCTTCTGTTCTTTTCCCTTCCCTTCTGTTCCCCTTCCTTCACTTCCCTGATTGTTATTCTGTAGTGTTCAACATCTATGAATCAACAATTCTTAGGTATATAAAGCTCAGCAGATGTCAGAAAACTCAAAATTCTTCCTCTCATTTAATTTAATTTTCCCTTAGTATCTACCTAGTCTGTTTCTATACATTAAGGTGTACTGTGTATAACAATCTGTATTTACATTTGCTTTGCTTCATTTAATGCCATGATAATTAGAAATAGCAGCAAAATTTGAATGATGATCTAGAAATTTACCAAGGTTATAATCTGCAATTTTTTTAGATGAGATTTGAGGTTTTATTACCTTTGCCTTTCATATCATTTGCTTAATTATACATCTTTAAAAGCAATTTTTAGTAATGTGTATGTTTAATAATCAGCTGTCAAAAAAAAAAAAAAAAAGAAAATCCTGAAAGGTTGACAGTCAGCTCTTAAGAACTCAAACGAGCCAACTCCAGTGTACCACAGACCTCTACATACCCCAACG
Organism: Apodemus sylvaticus; assembly: GCF_947179515.1. Taxonomy (NCBI): domain Eukaryota; kingdom Metazoa; phylum Chordata; class Mammalia; order Rodentia; family Muridae; genus Apodemus; species Apodemus sylvaticus. The sequence goes on along the minus strand of NC_067473.1, from coordinate 16,761,349 downwards.
GTATGATCCCCAGGGCCTTTTATCTGAGTGTCTTCTGTGTGCCTTCCTGGCAATAGCAGTTTGAATAAACCTTAGCAATAGCATATTAAGGAACCAGAGAGTTAATGCCAAGAAAGATTTTCAACAATCTGCAATTTTTTTAGGACACCCTTCTGTGTACATTACAACTCTTCTCAGTTCCCAAGACTTCTCTGATCACTTTTCTAAATCAGAACTTTCCTAAGCACAGGCTCCACCATGGAGAGGTAAAGTGATTGTGAGAGTGGTGTCATGTGCACTACGGTTGACGTTGACTGATTTTAGGTGATTTTTGTTAGAGTAGAGAAGATCTATGAACTAGAAATCAAAGACAAAGTCACACAGGCTTATGGAGATTGAGACAATACCAGATTTTGAGCTCTGCTGGGGGAAGCAAGAAACAAACAAAAATTCAGAAACAAACTAAAAGATTACCATACAATAAGTAAATAAGTAAATACATAAATAAGTAAATACATAAATGAATGAATAATAATCGATCATTCAATAAATGGAAGATACAAATTAGATAAATTAAGCAGATTATAACATAATAATGATGTAGTATAACAATTAGTTTCCACATATCATTGCACCATAAGAAACACAAACCAGTTCTATGACTGGAAAAATATTTAACAATAGAGAGAAAGATTCTTGTAACTTATTTTTCTTCTTCCCAGGTATCATGTAATGCCAATATATATAATAATATATGCTTTACATATATATTTCACATATACAAGATAATATAGAATACAGATATTTAAAATATATTCTTCAGATATAGAATATATATACTTCAAATATATTAGAAAATTGAGAGAAAATGTAAACATAAAAGTCGCATACAACAACATAAAAATTAGAAATATAGTAGTATGTGTAGCAAATAGTGGCTAAATAGCAGTAATTGACTCAGCTATGGAATGATTTCCACAACAGGCTACTGATGCTGCTAACAATATCTCTAACAGAATACCACCCCTTCTGGATGCCCTAGGGTGAAAGATCTTGAATGGGTTCTATATTAATCCATTAAATAAAGAGTTTTAACTT